>NC_040012.1:13052555-13352555 GCF_000972845.2 Larimichthys crocea
CTGCTGCAATGGACCCCCCCCCCCCATCCACACCACCTCATACCCCCTCCCCCCCTGCTCGACGCAGGCCGCAGTGCCATGCCGGGCTCTCCAAAGTCATTTAGAAAAGCGCTCATATTTTCGACACAAAAAAGGGGGAACATTTGGTGAGAGAGAATTATCATCAGGTGTCTAGAGGTTTTCCTTAATAGAAAAGCTGAGTCCCACTGAGTGCGCTCCGTGTAGCGGCCAGCCCACGCATGCTCAGGACCAGCAAGCCGCCATTCGCAGCGCGCACAAGACATTAGCCTAATTTTATTATAACACAGGCACCCGCACTGGAAATTTAATACTCTCAGCAAATACGAGACAGCCGTTTTGCATAATTTTTTTCTCATTCTCCACCTAGCTTGCTCTCTCTCTCTCCCGTCTATCGCTCTGTCCTCACTCCATGTCTCTCTCCTGTCTCGTCTTCATGTTCTCTCTCTTCTGCACTCTCCTTTGCCCCCCTCCCCCCCCGCCCCCCCCCCTACACAACCACCCCTCTCTCCTCGCCCCATGTGCTGCTCTCACTAGGAGAGGGGAAGTTCATTACCTCAGCTAAATCAGAATTAGTCCCTTCATTTGACGGGGCGAACTTCATTAGAAAGGCCCTTCCTTAATCCCGCAGGGAGAACTGATGAATCTACATGGGGCAATAATTTGCTTCACACAGCACATTCAGCACTTCCTCCACACTGTTTCCCCCTTCCCTTTTCTCCGTCTATCTGGCTTTATGTACTTATGGTTACATTTTATTAGATCTACAGCAAAAAACCTGAGAAAGGAAACACCTGCATATAATTAACTAATGGCACCAGAAAGGGTGTAAAGTATGAGTTTATGCTGTTTGGAATGTCCCGTCTCCCCAGCAGGCTTCAGGGCCTCTGGGCAGCCATAGCTGACTTGGCCGACACTCAAACACAGGCTGAGCGAGCACGCCGACAGGAGACTGGGTCTGAGGTAACTATTCAGATGATTTACAATGCCATGATTATGTTCTAATGTTTTAAGACAAAACACATCTTTCCTGTGGATGTTGTTACAGTAGGTAGAAGGAAAAACACAGACATACGGAAAATAACTTGCTATAATGAAAGCAAGGATCCTGCATCCTTTGGTTTTGGGGGTTTTCTTTTTCCAAAACACACCAGTTTTGCAAAATCTCTAAAGAGACGAGCTTTAGCAGTTGTCCAGATCCTTAGAACAAACTAGAGAGCGAGAGATGTGAATCAGGACAGACAGCCCCTGACTGCCATACCACAGCGCCTGGTGTCAAACAGATGTGCAGCTTGGCAGCTACGCTCCCCAGAAAACAGAGAGCCCACGGATTCCAGGGTGGCTCTGAGTCGTGCTGCCCTCCCTCCTCTCACCAGTCCCCCGTCCCCAACAGTCCCAACTCCCCCACACTGTGCCCCTGCAGTCTCCCTCCCTCATCACCTCCACACAGGGGTCCCCTGACTGGTAATCTCGTCCCTCGAATGTGAAATCTCCGACAGCGATGCCCCGCGCTTTTACCCCCTACCTCCGCGGCTGATGGGTAAATTGGAATGGCGCTCCCTGCTGGCGCCGAGAGCTCTGAACAGACAGCAGTACACACATGCTGAGGCACCCCTCACACGCTCTGTCTATATATAGTGGACATGCACACTCTCTCCAAGCTGCAATATCCATGCACAGACACACGTCCACGCACAGATGTACACAGGGGAACAAACTCCCATACACGCCGTCCCACATTCACAAAAGCTTCAGGTAAATCGCATACACGGCCTCATCAACATACACAGATACGGATGCAAGGTAAGTGTTCCATGCATGATCTGTTCGCCCTCATCTACATGAGATTGAATATATGAAAATAAACAGATACTAGCAACTGAGTCATACAGGTTCAAATTTTAATGTGCATCATCTGGAATGGCTCAGCTTGGATCATTTCAGGAAAAAAAAAACTGCACCTGACTTCTGTCGTCACTGTTTCTATTATGTGTAGAGGACAGAACACACACTAACAGAAAAAAAACTGTGTAAACCGCAGAGTAAGGTCCACAGCATGTATAATAAGCACCGCCAAGCTGGTGTTTTTCAATAAGCATACTGTAAAACATTAATAAGAGGCTATGTTTTTTTTTTTTTTTTTTTTAATGTGGCCAGGCATCAGGGTAAGATTTCCCAGAGGGCTGGTTTAGTTGTACGAAGCTTCCACTCCGTCTATCTGTCTATTTTCTCCTCAGTCGATGCTCTGAAGCATGCGTGAACGTCGAGTCCACCCTCAAATCGCAGGACGTCCTGAAATAGTCAGTGGGACCTGAAGGGGCTAAAGATCACTGCAGAAGAAGCCACGAGGCCTTCCTGTCAAAGGCAGTGCTTTCAGGGGGCCAGGGGTGAGGGGAAGCCAGAGGGAGAGAGCCAGAGACATGACATACTTTCATTACACTTAAACCAACTGTGGGTTCAACTCCAAGCCCTGGTTTCCAATGGCGTCTCAAAGGATGGAGTAAGTGGAGGTATAAGAGAATGGTTGTTACAAAGAACACAATGGGTAGGTGGACAAAGGCAGGCAGCTGGACTAATTGCTTGGGGCTTGTAGGAATATTTTTCTAAGTACTTCTGTTTAAAGCTCAATTTAGTGGTGTACGTCATTCTGCTTAACATTAAATGCCTAAAATGTTAATCTCCTCACTCCAGCTGTAATTAGAAACGCTGTCATGCTTAAGAGTTATATTTCACACCTTTTAATATATCATAATTATATATATATAACTGATCTCCTAATAACTAAATATTTTTCTATATTACAGATGCTGCCACGCATCTCTTGACCAGTTCTACCGGCTCTTTTTTTATATCCTAAAGTGAATACAGCATCAAAAGAATCTCCTCTCCCCATCTTCCATTTCACTGACGTGTGACGGCTCCGTTTAATTTCTGCCATAAACACAACCTTAGATGCGCCTGAGACAGAGAGAGGGGAAACAGTACTTATCCCCGACATGCCCAGAGTGGTCTTTTCAGCGAGAGCTCTCCTGGCCTTGTAGAGAGACTACTTGTCCATTAAGACTGTCAGAGGATGCTCTCAGAAATGAGAGGCCATACCTCTGGAGAGTCTGCAGGGAGCATGCACAGACGGGGTTGGGGTTAAAGGAGTGTGAGCTGGATGGGTATGGTGCATGGCCATCTGCACAGGGTTAAGGGAATCTGTAGCCCGCTTCTGCCGCACGTTTCCTGGCTTTTGTGCTATATGTTGTCTCACAACAACCTACTGTAAAGACGCTTTCCATCATTACTGCTACATTATGGAAAATACAATTGCAGTCTAACCTACTTTGCTTTACAAAGAAATGTCTATTTAAAATTCCTGTGGTATATTAAAAGGGCTAAGAATTACAAACACTATTATTATTGCTCGCTTGGGGGAGCCCTCGCTCATTAAGCTTCTAGACGTCTTGGGTTTTGATTATTCTATCAGCTTCATTTTCTTATTATAGTGACAACTCTGCTATTTTGTTGCCAATCTCCTCCAGCTGTCATATCTTTGAAAGATCACAAAAACCTTCAAACACACTTGTTGATGTGTCTTCAAATTCACAAGACGTCGCTTGATTCCCCCATTGAATTTGTAGGTTAACTTGAGGAAGAAACGTCTCATATTTTTTAACTGGTTCCTACGTTTGACATCAGAGTGTATGAGATTTCTAGCATACTGGTATTGTCCAGGGGAGGGAACCCTCACTCTAACCGTCAGCGCATCTCCAAGTGGGACAGAGATGATTAAACACACCCATGGCTGTGACTGACAGACTCCCCCACCGCTTCTAGAAGATGACATGTCTCCAAGTCACACAGAAAAGCAACTCCTCTAATTTTAACTCTGACTACAACACCGACCGCCTCGTCAAAACCCACAAAAAAAAACAGCCATGCTGAGATTCTAAATACAATAAAAGTGATAACAACTAAAGAGAAATAAGTTTAAAAACAACAATAGGGAGGGGGTAGAGACAAAGGGGTGAGAAGGCGCCATTTCCCTCTGGTGCACACAAACAGCAGGAACCTGTGAGCTTTGTGACAACACCTTCAAACATTTCTGTTACTTTCACAGAAATATCTGATGCTGATGCTCCAATGTGATGCTTTCGCAGCAGTCTTGTCCCAGTGCCATTCGACTTGGCAAGCTCTTGGTTACCGAAAGAAAAAAAACACCCTCCTAACGGACTGTGTTTGACTTTGTCATGACAGGAATACAGTGAGAAGATAAAAGAAAAGAGGAGTGAGAGGTGGGAGGGGAGAGGAAAATAGAGGTGGGCAGTGGGTGATCGATGTGTGAAATTGTACGTGTGAAAGAAATAATTCGGCATTCTCCGGTTTTGTTGCAATTTTCATTTTTTCACGATAGGAGGACAGAGGGGGGTTTCCTGTTATTGTCACGTTGTGTAGAGAGCTCAGGGTCGCGTACTAAATGATTCACAGAAACGGAATCTTTTACATTGGCGTCAGCAATTCAGCCAGGCGCCCTTGTGGGGGAATTCTTTTTGTGTGTTTTTATTGAAGTCTGCACTGAGCGCGCCCAAAAGCTCTGACAGGGGGCCCCGAGGGCGCTTGTCTTCACCTCCAATCATAAGATGGAGAGACGAAGCTCCCCTTGTGCTCTCAATTATACCCTCAACACCCCCTCTCGCACATAGACTCGCAACCCTGCCCTCCCCACCCAAAAAATAAAACAGAGGCAGAGAAGAAAAGCCTTCAGTAATACGTCCCAGCGGAGGGTTCCACGATCGCTCTGCGCTGCGGAACAGCTGACAGGCTCGATGCGGCGGGTCCATTCCCTTGGTCTGTCAGATTGGTGCTACAGCATGACGGTTAGTACTTCCCTGGGGATGTGCCTCCTTTGCTTGCCCCTACGTGCCTCTCACATGACAGGCCCCTCCTCTGACCCATGGAAGCACCGTGGCTTTGCCCCAATTACTGCTACGGGTAGGTGAACACTGGTTATGTGCCCCCTCTTGTCCCTTTACCTCTCCGAACCTCCCCGGTGAGTGGAGATCCATCAGAGGCTCCTGGCACATTCGGGAGGTTGGTGGAGATCGGCATAGGGGTAGAGGGAGGCGTGGGTGTTGCGAGAGGGTTGGTGTAATTTGATCGGAGGGCACAGCTGCATAAACAGGGTATCGAGGAATTTCTGTCTGCTTGATGGAATTGACTTTGCATGAATGGCCCCTCTTTCCCCCCCTGAAATGGGCCATTTTCCACATGTCTCAATGAATATGACAACCTCTCCAGCATATGAGTGTAATACTGGAACTGCAACACCAGCTTGGGGTAGTTGAGTCTTTTCTCGAGCTGTGAAATTCTCCCTCTCTGGCTGTCTTTGCTAAAGACCTCATCCAAGTCCTGCTGCCTGACCTGTCAAAAGCAGCCCCATCCTCTCTAAATGCCCAAAAAATAAACAACAACGCCTGGCAGGGTCAGAGGGCAGCTGCTCTGGGTGCCCGGACTCTGGCGGGCTCTCTGATTGGTGGAAAGGGCAGTGAGTAAAAGGGACTCTTTTCAAAGTGAAATCTCCAGCTGATGGCTTGAGTCCACACCCCACAGTTTGTTTCTCTTGCTGCTGTCAGGAGTTTTGCCCGAGCCATTTGGAAGGATTAGAAAAAGTGGGGGAAGAAAAAACTCAACTGGGCAGATCGTGTGTTACTGTAGGGTCTGAGTGATGGCTCCAGGACCCTCGGAGAGTGAAAACCTTTGACCTTGACAGCCCCCTGTGGTGACCCCTGCCTCTGGCTTTGTGCCACAGACTCAGTGAGACAGGTGCAGGCAGGAGAGTGACCACACCCCCACTGTCCAGGCTAACTCTCCCTCATCTGCCTACCTGTCCTGATGGTCTGGACTCTCAAACTATGCAAGGCAAAAATCTATCACCAGCCAGAGGTACAACAACTGATGTCACTGAGTAAATTAGTATTTGCATGGGGATATTAGTGTGACAAAAACGCTGTATAGCAGAACCCGTCACACCGCATTACTAAACCAATACTGCAAAATCCATATCAATAGATTATTACATGAAACAGCTAGAATGAAACAGATAAAAGGGAAATGAAGAGGCAGGGACAAACTCAGAGGCTCTAAATGGAAACTAAGAAAGGCATTCAGTTTACAAATGGATTAAGTTCCACTTTGAAAAAGCATTAGAGGAATGATACGTAATGTTATGTAAGAAATAAAAGTGTGGATTATTAAAGCGGAGGTGTGTGGTGAGTGGAAGCACAATGACAGTCACGCGGCCTCGTTTTCTGCTCCGCAGCGGGCACTAGCTCCAAGCGGTCGCGCCAGTCGCGCCAGTCTTCTGCAGATCCATTTCCTCTCCCTAGGCACTTCCCTCATGTTGTTGGCCCAGTGATTCAGTGCCTTGCATTAAGAGCAATTCACCTGCCTCCGGCGTCCCAGCGGCACAGGTCCCCTGGGGAAACCAGGTGGAGCATAAAAAAGTTCCACTATGGTAAGTCAAGCTGCTCGGAGGCTGCCGAGTGTCTGTGTGGGGATAGAGGCTCCTAAAAGGCCCAGCTGGTACTTGGAAAAGGGCTTCTGCATTACTACACCTCAGTGTCTGTTTGGGCTCCCCTTTGGAAAGTGTTGGCCGCGCACATGACCAGCCATTTTAGATTTCTCCCTCTTCCCCTGCCTCATCTCTCGCTCCCTCCCGCCTTCCAACTGGTTCTGTATCCAATTGAACATTTGGTCCTCCACTGCTGGTTAATCAAATTCCTCCATCTGGCCCCCCTACTCCCTGGGAACACAAAAGGTGCAGCCTGAGCCCGGGTCCAAGTGCATATTGGGAGGAGAGGGGGGATGGAGACAGGGACTGCCTACCTAACTTACACAGCCCAGTCAATAGATCAGTAAGAGCACGAGGCCAGGCCTGATCGTTTTGGGCAAACAGGAACACTTGGGATACAGTATCAGAGCCCTGCTGTTCATATAGAGCTCTGGGACGTCAGTGGGTTCATATGGACAGTAGGAGGGTTTTATGAGCTAATACCTCCACATACACTGTAGAATACGAATAGAGTGAAGCCTAAGTACTACTGGCTACAACAGAAGGGATGCACTACCCTGACACTCTGTTGTTTAGTCTCCATGGCAGTAGAGGCTGCTCTTGGAAAACGCTGCCCAAGAACAAAGAAAAAAAAGGAGGAGAAAGGGAATAAAGACGTTTATGTTAAAACAGAAAATTTGCTTGTTGTCTTCTTACACTGCTTCCTTGAGTTCAAAGTAGCGGCGTGTCAGTTACTAAGCAGTGTCTAAGCCTGTACTCTGATCAAAAGAGCTATCTTAGATATCACACAAAAGCCAGCAGTGATCTTTTAATCCCCGAGAGAGACAGCGTAGCCTTCAAAAAATATCTCCTGAACTACATATTTATTAGAAGAGACCTTTCAAAAGCCGTCCTGCCGCACAAAGTTAAACAGGTTTTAAAGTGCATTCATTTTCACCAAAATGTTTCCTTTACAACTGTGACACATCCAGCTGATCGCGCCTGCTCTTTGCTCTGATTCAGCAGGAGAACCTGAGGCGAGGTGAAGACGGGGACATAAATTGGTCACAGTAGGGAAACACATGGCATCTCAAGTGCTAGCTCTACCCGTCCTAATATCTATTGTATGATTTCTATTCATGTCCAACCATCCTTTCCCCTGCCAGGTGGCAAAACATGTGTCAATAATTAAACGCTTTTACATAACAGGATACAGGAACACAATGCAATTTGCTCCCCATATTTCATTGGGCCTTTATGAAAGCACATGAGAGTGTAATTAATCAAACCACTGGAATATGTGAACGGCAATTTCCACTTAATGGCACTTACAGGATTGGGTCCCTTAAGCACCACGTTTCTGTCTACCAAACGAGCGGGATTCATTTCATCTTCATAGTTCAGACAATAAAAACCTGGTGTGGATGTTAAACACACCCATTTGACATTAGCAAATCAAAAAACAACATCAGATTTTATCCATGTGGTCTGGTCTCGTGCTTTTTTCGACGCACCCATCACGGACACATGCTTAGCTCAAGTTAAGAATGAACTGATACAGTCTTATGCTTGGACTCCAGAATTTATATTCTTTTTAATGATCTTGCTTTGACCTCAACCTGAGTGTATGTTCTGTATTCACCTAACCACAGGAGGCTAAACCGCCTCCCAGCCAGGGACAGGAAGAGGATCATTCGCTGCTTTTAGTGCTTCTGAGAGAAGATGGTCCTAGTCTAAATGGCACCCTGTCCTAAAAGTGTTTCTCTCTCCACCCACCTCTCTTTCTCTCTCTCTCTCGTCTGCCTCTCCAAAGACTCCTCTAAGTGCAGCATCTTGTTTCAGTAATTCAGCCAGGGCAGAGACAGTAGAGAGAGGGAAGTAATCGATTTCTCTCTCATTTGGTTCCTCCTAGACTTGCTGTAAAGCCTCTTGGGGAGTTCTGGACTCTTGGACAGGACAATGTTATGGGAAAGAGGGTCATTGCGTTTAAGGTCATCGTTACACCAAGGTTTCATTTTGAGTGTATTTTTATTGGTGTATGGAACAAAGTAGACAAACAAACAACGCTGCCGCCCATTTCCAGGATGGCAGACATCAAGACGTACCCTCCCTTTCCATAACGGCATCGTCATTCTGAATGATAGAAAAATATCATGCACTAGGAGCATATGATCCACTGTAGAGATAGAGACACTCTGAAAACTGTGCTAAGAACAAGCTTTTAGTAGGACCATAGGTAAGCCTTGTGTCTATAAAAAGACCCCATTCTAAATAATTTAGAGGAAATGCCTTTACTGTTTGATTACTATTTCTGCTTCATGCTTCATATCATCTTTTCCAAAGAAGCAATAGAAAAAAAAACTTAGAGTGGAAAGGGAAACAGCCAAATGACATGTGAGATTGGGGGTGGATAATATTGTGCTTCATACTGTAGATTCAAATGTTTCATTGCAATATCAGACATCCTCACTTCAAAGAATTCCACCTTTTTTTTCCTCCAATATTGAGTGCCAATATTAAGATTTGCTACATAATGCAATACAGTAGTTTGTTTTTATTACTGTGACACAGCTGCTTATAAAATTACTTATTTTAAGTTATGCTTTTTCAAATATTTCCTGATGATATTCATGTAGCTCGTTAGCTGACTAATTCCTAGAAGTATTTTGTATTTCAGAGTGAATAATCTGCTTTAGTTGTATGGTGGTCATCTAATGCCTCTTACCATGTGTCATGTACGGTGATTCAGCTGTAAAACATCCAGCTGAAAGCAGCAGAGGAAAACAGCCTGTATGTCCCATTAAAAACTTCCCTAAGCTTTTCAGCCTTCCGGCCTCATCAACAGGTTTGTAGGTGGTTTGCTCTCTCTCCAGTTTGCATCTCTCTCTGTATTTTAGCCCTTTATGGTTTCTAATCAATTCATACTACATGCCAGCCTGCTAATTCTTAATAACAGTCAGTAAACTCTCAGGTTGAGCTCCTATTCATTTACATCCGATTGAGATATTTCTGCACAAATCAATTAAAAATGCAAGCACGACTACCGCAACTCTTGGCATGCATTATTTCAAAATAGAGACCAATCTCGTGTGTCATTAAGAGTGCGGCAGCTGCAAACAAACAAGACAAATCTATCTATTGTTTATTACCTCCTCAGGCTTTTACCCACAGGGCAGAAAGAGGGAGGGGCAGAGGTCAGCGTAATTACCATTCCCTCCCTCCTTGGAGTCAGACAGTGCTAAGACATGCATTGCAAATTCCATGGCAGCATCGTATATCACCTTACCATAAAGCCCCATAGAGTAACCTTTGTTCAATTCCATTTGATTGTAAGAGAGAAAACAGGCTCTCTGACAGCCTCTTCAACCTCAGTGTTTCATGGGTTCAGTTGTTTGTCTTTCAGTCTTGTGACTGCTCTTGCTAAAGATGTGCTATTCCAAAAATAAAGCGTCAGGGACGTGGGGATCATTGAATCATCCTGCGGTAGCTAAGGGAGTCAATTAAGGCAAGCACTGATAATTATAAGCCGGCAGAACGCAGGGGCTGGCTAATTGTACAGTGTTCCATGCCGTGAGCTCAGCCAAGGGGCCTCTCCACAACGCTCTCTTTCCCTGCTCCTTTGTGTGGACCACAGACCCCATAGAGCTACATACCTCAGCCTGACAATGCCACAGTGAGGCTAGCGAAAAAAGCCGGGCATGTGCCCGTAATTAACTTTTTACATTCAGGCCACTCACTCTTTTGAGACCTGAAAGAGATTCCGGTTAGATTCACACCTCATTATTTCTCTCCTCTTTGCTTGCCAGAAAGTTTTTCTTTGCCCATTTTACTGTTTCTTTGCTTGTTTGTATTTTTTTTTGCAGGGCGACTTTCATTGAGCACAAGAGTCTTGGAAAGTCAAGGCGTAGTCACTTGACCTTTATTTCCTTCTAACAAGAAAAAAAACTAGCAGTTTAGAATAGGCATGTATACGGTAAATTAGAGCATTTCAGTGCAGAATGGTGTTTGTGTGGCTGCAGGGGGTCCTGCGCTCCCATGCAATCCATCTCAGCAGCCTGCACTATTTGTCCCCAATGGACCTCCATACCTGCCTGCAGCTGCAGCGCCTACACATCATTCGTTAACAAGTATTCGGCTCTTGCCTTTGTTGTTGTGGATTTCTCCCTTCTCTTTTTTTCTTCTTTTTCTCTGCCTCTATGACCTACACACTGTTCATTTGACCGAGTTTTAGCCATTGTGGGTTTCATCTGTAAGAATAGCTGGTAATGTGGTCGAGGCCAAATACAAAATGGCAGACCATCCTTCAAAGCATACAGAAGCGCCAGATCCTGCTGAAACACCGGCTTTGTCTGGTTTAACAGCTAGTTTCCCTTTGGCAGGATGCAGGGTGATACATGAAATTCAGTGTAGTTTCAAATCTAAAAATATATATATGCACAAAATATTAAATATGCCCCTATTTTGGCACTTTAAAATTTCTTGCAGTACATTTCTCGATTTCTTGACGTGTCTTGCGTAGCACCTGTCTGTTTTATAGATATATAAAATTAGATGTAACAGCCTACAGTGATGTGAAATTTCCTTAATTTTGTCTTTGATATTATGCTGCCATTAGCTGCGTTGCCATAACACAGCTGAGTCATGAGATGAGATGAGTCAAATGAGTCATAAAAGATTGTAAATGCCTAATGTAAGCCATGCATCGAACACAGCAGGTTCTTCAAAAAACTATCAGGCTCTGTTTAGGGTAGTCGCACATGCATTCATTTTGTGCAGACCAAATCATTCACACATCCAGCCTCCGGGTCCTCTGGTATGAAATGGTTTCACGTAATAAAAATACAAGTAAAAGCTGTGTCTTTTGTCTCTTATATCCGTAATATTAACGCTTCAACAATGACTCTTTGGCTTCTTTATTTTCTGCTACAGAGTAAAAATTCTGAGTATCGCCGTATGCATGCACAGGGGCTCTTGGCAAATAACTCAAGTGGAAATGTCTGCTCAGTGCGTTTTAGGGAGAAGAAGCGTCCTTATGTTTTTGTCCCCCATGTTTTGTGAACTCCAAAAGGTGTTCTAGTCGGATAAACCTTTTGTAACATCCATTCAAGCGTTACGCATGTTTATCTCGACACAAAAACCTGTCAGTTTGGTGTTTCTACCTTTGGCCCGGTAGCCAGGGGAGCTGTGAGGCGGTTAATGTAGGCGCTGAGTGGCTGATCCTAGCATGAGCCTAGGCCTGCTCTGATTAGCACCTCCAATGAGCTGCCACGCATCAGAGCTGACATTCTCCCAGAGACATGTTCCCCCAGAATCCTTTGCTCGTGCTGTGCGTGGGCGTCACCACTACTGACATGTCACAGCCAACAATCTCGCCTCAACCCTCCTTCTCCCTCTGGAGGTTGGAAAACAGTGGCATGCATCGAACTTGGGACCCTGACATGGGGTCTTCGCTTAGCTTATCTTTCACTTTTCTCTTTTCTCTTTTCTCTCTCACAGAATATGTCTTTTACATGCCCACTTCCCTACAGGCAAACCGAAGTAAAGCTTTTCCTTTCATGCTGTGGTAGTTTTCCAATCTCTTTGATTTTATTAGCTAGCACTCGACCACATTTCCATCACTGTTCGTGTAATATATTAACTCTGTGATAGAATGGGGTGAATTTTTCAAGGTGCTATGATTAAATCTAGCATTTTAATTTTTACATTTTGCACTTGATTCACTCTGTCCTTCTCAAACTGTGGAGACAGGAAATAGATATTACTAATGTTCCCCCCAGGCGCCAGTTCTCCAATCAGCTTTGGTCCAGAGGGAGTCCATCCCTTTGCGCTCCCACCTACCACCTTCCTACCCCCATCCGCAGCATTCTCCAGGCCTTAATGGGCCTTGTAGTACTTCTGAAATGAGTTTGTTCCTTATGAGCAGTGCTTCTACCTCAAGAGAGCACACCACACGGAGGTGGAGTCAATTTGTATTCACCCATAATTCCCTGGGCCTTAATCACTCTGATTTTCCCCCCATTATCTGTTAATGGATAGTTCCCGCGGAGAGAAGAGAGAAGTAAACCCACCTACTGTTTACAGGCCTGAAGCTGTCTACCATCCACAATCCCGCAGTGGGTTGTATATACTGCAGCGAGTCCGCTGAAAACCAAATCTTCTTGGTTTATTAACATACAGCTCCAACATTATGAAACAGATGGTAGAACGGAAAGCAAACTCTTGATAAAGGTGAAATCCCTCATAAACAAGATTGCTCCAAGCAAGTATTACTGTTTTATGGCAAGGTTCGGCAGATTAGAAACCTGGTATCGCGCTGACCTATTAGTTTCACTGGACCAGCTTTGATTACTATGTTAGTTCTGTCTGTGGCTTCTCCAAAACAACCCGTTCCTGCCTACTAAATATTCTCAATTTGTTCTCCCACTTGTTTACTCATTACTTTCAGCAAAGAAGTGCCTTGATTGATGTCCTTAATATCATTTGTTAGAGTGTGCTGCTTTGGCGACACAAGCAGCATGGGTCCCTCTAAGAGTGAGCTTCAGAGAACCATTCACTATACCCCGGAGAGGAGTGTAAATCTAAGTATCAGATTTTTCTCTTCTAAAGCCAAATGCTAAAAGTGATCCTGAATTCCCCTCCAATTCAAACTGCTCCTCAGCAGAATTGTTTAAATAGAGTAAGGGGCAGTGGCGGTGGTGGTGGTGGGAGGGGGGTGGTGGTGTTGGAACAGAATAAGCTGAGGGAGAGTTTTTAATTAAGCAGTGCCCTGCGTTATACTTAACTACACACGATCATCAGAAAGTTAGACCGTCCTTAGTTACTTTAGTCATCTGGTAGCTGTGCGTTTACACTCAAAGCAAACTAAGACGTCTCTATCAAATTCACGGACACCTTTACCTTCTTAAACTTACAGAATTCAATATGCTGCAGCCGTGTCGCTGTTACACAGAGAGTTCACAAAACTACCCAAGCCAGACCTGCAAGCCCCAGCGTCCCAAACAACCTTCAACGGCACATGAACTTCAGCCCGGATAAAAAAGTAAACAGCGCTGAGAAATAAAGACCATTCTTTTTGAGAGTAGTTTTTCCTCTAGCTCTCCCTCTCCTGTCTTCCACATGGGAGAGATATTAGGCGTTTGTGTTTTAAGGAGCTGTGAAATACATAAACCATGAGCCACAGGAACGCAAGGCCCTGTGGATATGCAGATGGGCTTACTTTGCTGGTGTCAGGGATGCTTAGAGGGAGCAGGCACAGGAGCAGTTCTCATCTAAAGGATTTTCTTAGGAGTGCAGAGGGACAGGGTGGTGGCAGCGGAGAACACTCGGGAGACTCGGAAAACAGAGAGTTGGAGGAGGGAGAAAGAGAGAGATGAGGGTAGAGAGAGAGAGAGCTGACAGTCCCCTGTGGCCCTGTAACTATATCCAGAGTCTGCTCAGTGCATAGAGAGGGGTGGGGGCTCACGCAGGGCCATGCTGATTGGGCAGCCCTGGAGAAGGGCTGGGGGAGCGACAGGAAGTGACCTCAGCCCAATGAGGCAGCTGTAGGGGCGAGCGAGCTGACTTCCTCCCTTGGCTCTCACTAAGAAACAGGCTGCCAGCCTGATTCAACCCCTGTTACACTGCTGAATACAAACCCAGCCCTACACAGGCTGCATCACAGCGGATAACAGAGCACAATTTACTCATTATAGACTCTCAGTAAAACCTCTATTGCTCTCTCAACCACTTTTCTCTTTCCATCTGTCTGTATCTATTTGTCATCTTTACACACAATCCTTTTATCATGTATACAAAGTGTAGTACACTTATGTATCTTACATTTATAAGTATTTTATTTTCTATTGTAATGTCTATTTCATTTATATATTATATTCTACTTTCATTTAAAAATGTATTTTAATTAATTAGATTTCTTTATTTGATCTTTTTTGTCTAGCGCTGTTATCGCAACTAGTGCTCTTAATGCTGAGCTGACCTGATTTTCTCATCCAACACATTTCATTACACTGTTGACCCGGTGCTAACCTACATATGACAAAAAACTGAAAACTGAAACTATATTTATCTCTATATTACCCAGGACTCTTTTAATTCAGTTCAATTAACTTAATTTTATTGATATAGTAAAGTTATCTTAAGTCACTTTACAGATAAAGCAGATACTGTATTGTTCATAATATTATGAACAATACAGTTCTCACCATGATCAAGCACTTGGTGATGGTGGCAAGGAAAAACTTCTTTTAAGAGGCAGAAACAGAGTCGAGCACAACCCAGTTCACGGTTGGCAGCCATCTGCCATCTTTCACAGGTGCATATAAACATATGACATAGAACTATACTGAATAAATAAAATATACAAATATACGATGAATACTGTAGCTTATTTTGTGTCAATCCTAAATGCACCATATTAATCTGGAAAAATAGTTCCAAACAAAGGCACTACTTTAATCCTGTTTTAGTAATCTTTGGTAAGAAAAACGACAACACCCAACTGATTTAGGGAATTACTGAGCCTCTTTTAAAAATGAATCAATAGGAATGAGTGGGCTCGGGGCCAAGAGTCACAGTAAGTGGAAACCAGAAAACACTGAGAGACAGACTAACACATTGTTGGTTTTAGTCTATTAATGGTATTTGTTAGCAATAAAAAAAAGGAATAACACAAAATAACAATAGTCTTGTTCTTTAAATTTGAAGCATACTGGGTTTTGCCGTTTTCCCTTGGTGCACCTGCTCACAGACATAAACACACACATGCACGCACACAAGGTCAGTCAGGCAGGTGCAGAGTTATCTGCATAATGAAGCAGGCCAGGTCTCCAAAGGGACAGCGTTGCTCACTAGGGTCAAATGAGGGCTGCGCATATGGCAGAAGAACAGATCTGTGAACCCTGCAGCAAGCTTGACCTTAGTGTACACCCTCACACAGACAAGCAAACTGAACGGTGATCAAAGAGGGCAGTGATTCTCTTGCACGGCTATGTGGATGCACTCGTGCCACTCTCTCCCTCCCCCCCATTTTGCTGATGCCTGCTGTTACACTTAGATGCACATGTAGGCTACAGAATATCTCATCTGTCAAATGCATGATTGCAGAACACACCATTGACTTGTTTCCTTTTATAAGCTGCCTTAATCGGCCTTTACCTTTTACCAGACAGTCATGAGGGACATAGTCTGTGAGCTTGTGCTGATGCACAACTTATGGCTTGTTTTTATGTTGACACCACCTTATGTGGTTATACCATGCCATATGTTTATGTTGTTGAGAAAAGATTGTAAAAGAACATGTGGTAATAAGTTTCAATATGTATACACTACCACTGTTTCTTTTGGCACAGTAGGAGTTTCCATTCTCCCCCCTCTTCCTGGAAATATCAGGGGTCATTGGGTTGCAGTTGTCAGAATTAATCTATAGGCACAGAAACTACCGAGATACTACCTTTTTTATATACCTCCAATGAATAGACAAAGTACATCGGGCACACACCAAGCAGTTTGAAAACATGTAAACTAAAATTCCTGATAGGGGTGTATTTTTTGTCACATTCTTCATAATATTGCACAGTATTTTTTCAAGTTTGTTAAACTGCTTCTCTCCTGAGATTTTAGTAAAAACAAAAATCTAAACAGGAAAAAAGAAAGTCGATGGTGAACAAAAGATAGATACAGTAAATGAGAATTACAAAACAGTTACCCGACATATAATCCTAACCCCGAACAAAATGTGAGTTTCAGGGGAGCTTTTATGGGTCTATAGACAAATAAAAAATAAAAATGAGTAGTAAGAAATTTACTAGTGTGTTTGTCCGTTGCAAGTTGCCTTTTTTTTTTTTCAGCAGATATGTTTTGCCAGATTTGCCTAAAGCACCTTCGATTAACCCTCTACTTGGATCCTCCAGGGCTCCAGCCAGGCACAGCTGGTTAGGTGGATTGTGTATTCATGCTTCTGGTACCCAGGGCCTATGTGGTGGGCACTGGGCTGTAGAGACCTGGGGATAAACCCTAGATGAGTCCCCAGTGTATCCACCCCACCCCCCTTTGCAGTAGCTGGCCTAATGTCAGGTTTGGCAGGAGTTTGATAGAGCACTAGTCCGGCCCCATGGCAGAGTGTATAGGCCTTTTATTGACGCACTGGAGATGGGCAGTTCTCTGGAAGTCTGAGTCAGCAGATCGTTGTGCTGCAAATGAGTGTGCAGGTTCACAGTCTGAGCGACATTTATTTAAGCTATCAGTGGCCTCGGCTGGGGTAATGTTTAGATAGACGTGTAGGGACTTCTAATGCCAAGCAGATACACTGGGAATCTGTTGTCCTCTGTATTAAAAATGTTGACATGTGAGCATGTTGTGAAAAGGAAATTTGTTCCAATAGCAATGACACTGAAGATGAGATATAATGTTTGGTGACATAAAATTTGCATTTCGGAAATGATTTCACAATCGTTATTGTCCTTGCAGTAATAGTAATAACCCTCTGCACCATCTGAATGAGACTCTTTTACTAGTTTTGATTTATTATGATTCACCTTCTGCAAAGCTCAAAATACTTTCCATCATTTAGAGTTACTTCACGCCTGTTTCAATTTGCAGACACTAAAAATAAATAAATTATTGTAAATGTAAGTTAATCAGAAAGATGTTGCTCCCCGTGTTCAAAGTGCAAGGCCTCGTCTGAGCGATTAGGACCCCGGCTGGTCATCTAATTTATGCCTGATGGGAGCAGATCACACGTTATATTATTTCCTGTCTGAGTCATGAAAATCACAGGCAGGAGTCTTTGCCACAAATTTGTTAAATTTAAATTTCATGTGAGAGACTAAAGTAAAAAAAAAAAAAGAAAAAGGAAAGAGAAAGAAAAGGATCGAGGTAGACCTCTGACATTCATGCTCTGCTTATTTTCCTTCTTATGATTTTCTGTGTGTTTTTGTTGTTTCTTCTCTGCAGAGGAAGGATTGAACCATGAATGCAAGCTCTGTAGTCAGTCATTCGACTCACCAGCGAAGCTTCAATGCCACCTGATTGAGCACAGCTTTGAGGGGATGGGAGGAACCTTCAAGTGTCCGGTCTGCTTTACAGGTGTGTATAGTTTGTGTGTTTGTGTGCAAGAGAGCATTTGCGTATCATGGATTTGCAACCCAGTGGAAAGAGTCTTACACATACATGTTCACTTTTCAGAGACATTTACACTCTCAATATGCAACATTTTATTCATTTTTCGTGTGTGTGTGTGAAAAGCCAAATGGGTTCTAAATTAGTTGGGAAAGGTCAAGCAAGCAGCTCGTCTAAAGCTGAGAGGAGTTTGCTGCATGTGGCTTTTTATTTAGTCAAATTGCCTCCAAATCAAGGCCAAAGAAGTGTCATGAGGTGAGGGGGGGATAAAGAAAGAGAGCAGGGGGGAAGACAGTGTGAGCTGAAGGGAGATGGGGGATGGAGGAGTGGAGAAAGAAAAGGAGATGTGCTAATTGTGGATGGCAGTGGTGCTGATAGCTGTAATGATCTCATCTGTCTCTGTGCGTGGAGGTGGAAGGACCGAACTCCTCCTGAGAGGATAGCGCCCTCCTTCAGTGTCAACAGGGTTAACTATCTCTATAATGAAATCTGCAAAGTCGTTAACTTCGGCTCTTCACTCTTTCTCCCTTCTCAGCTCTTTACTCTTCCTCGCACTTTTTGGGTCCTCAGCTCATTTCCCTCTTTTGCGCTTCCTGCACCCCCTCCCCTTATCCACCCGCCGCCCCCCAAAAAAAACCTCATTTGTCTCTCCTCCAGTTATTACATCAATTAACATCATTAGCTCACATTCTGCTCAAAGATCTTTTTTACCTCTTCATCCACCTCACTGCTCGGCTCCTTATTCATTTTCCTCAATTCTCTCTTTCTCTCCCCTCCCCTCCCTCTACTCTGCTCTACTTCTCCCATTGCTGTTTTGGTCTTATCTCTCTTTTAGCAGAAGCCTATTGATATATCCCCACCCTGAATCCCCTTCCACCCCTCACAGGGGTCTGAGCATTTAATATACAGAGCATGCCTCCTTCATCTGAGCCTTCATTTTCCACCGCCGGCTTTGACAGACAGGTCCCCCCTCTCCCTCCGCGTCCATATCGATCACGGCGCATGAGAGAGAAGGATGCTGAGAGGGAGAAGGGAGGAGGGAGAGACAGAGTACACCCTCAGGACAGTGGTCGCAGAGCAGACAGACAGATGGGCGAAGGCCTATGGTGTTGGGGAAGGCAGGCTGTGGAGAGTATGGATGGACTGAAAGGCCTCCCTCTGTTGGGGATGGAGGGGACAGGCAGACTGTAGTCAGAGCACACGGAGGAAAAGGAGGAACTCAGAGTTAAGCTGACAGCTGTCCTTGAATATATTTCTTCAAGTTGAGCCTGGCAGAAAGTCGAGAAAAGACACTACTTTTACACACTAACATAAACCAACAGAGTATATAGTTAGATATATAGTTAGATCTTCTAAGTAAAAGTGCTTGTATCAACAAAACAAAGTTAAAATACTCACAACAAAGATTTTTATTAAGACTACAAACTGAAATTATGTTTATTTATTACCACTTTGCAAAAGCAAATACATTTTGAAGTTAAGCCACTGGGATTTTTGTCAACATGATGTGAACATGAATGATACTGAACGCTTCATAAAAATGTCTGACACCGTATTTCAAGGATGCATCATATTCTACTGTATTCTTCATATTTAATGTAGTAAAAAAAGAATAAAAAGTAAAACATTTTTCTCTGAAAAGTATAAATATAAAGTACAATACCTAAAAGTTTTACTTTCCAGAGCCGACGATTTATAATTTACTTTGAGGTTCTAGCCAGTGTGGATGAGCTGCTGTTGATTAATCACTTTGTTTACAGATTAAAAGGATCCCTGTTACAGACATAATGTGTCTGAACATAAAAGCAAAACTTTGATCAAACTAGGTGGTGGCAGTAAAAGTGGCTGGGTCACTGAGTTCCCTCGATCAACAAGGTTACTCTTTGTTTAAAAGATCATCCCCACTCGATGCCTATGTTTTAGTTTGATCTATCCTACCGTGACCCAAAGACTCAGTGGGAGGCAGGGAGTGATTTTCATTCTTTTGACATACCTGATTATCCTCAATCCACACTGAAGGGAAGAGGACAAATCATACCGCAAAACAGTCCGGGGGAAAGTATGAGGGGAAAAGTAAGTCGTAGACGGTAGATGAGGGGGAGACAAAATAGAGGAGAAAAGGAGACAAAACTTGGAGGAAGCTGAGAAGGTTGCAACTGGCAAGTTTGGATGTTAGATGAAAGGCGGAAAGAGATGGAGGAAAAGAGAACTGTGTAGGGAAGGGAGGGTAAATGGAGAGAGGTCCATAAGCCCCTGGATGATGAGAGAGAGGCTGACTCTCCCAGGACAGATTTGACAGGTTTCAGAAGTGGGGGAGCCTGCAGCTAGAAGTGTCTGCCTGCACCCTTAGGAGCGGTAGTGAGGGCTGGTGTGGAAATTGTGATTGGGAATATGTGCTTAAGACAAACAAAACAGAAGAAAGTGTGCCTGATGAAAGTCGTACGTGTGTGTGTGTTTGTGTGTGTGTACACGTTTTTCTTTTTTTTTTTTACTTATGTCACAGTATGAAGTACAAACTTGAAAAACTACAGGATGCTTCTGCTTTCAAATCTGCAAGAGTCTGACAAATACAGCGGTTTAATTGGCTTTTTGTTAAGTTGCTGCCCACGTTCTGCCGGTGCGTGATGTTACAATTATGACATCCTACATCCAAAAAACATAAGCTTAGCTTTAACTCGAAATTAGTAGTTATCAGCTTATAGCTCCGAATGAACTTACCCGGCCGACTTGTTTGTGTTGCCTCAGACCACTTGGATCAGTCTCTGCATTGTGAACTCTTGGATTAAGCAGAAACGAACACATGTAGGCTAGACGGATAAATAAATGAAAAGGAGAAAGGGGGAAAAAAGGATAAACTTTTTTTTCCTCTCTGCACAAACAGCTTAGTATTGGTGCAGTGCAGCCTGCAGAGAGCACCACCCTGCCAAAATAAAGATGAGCTGGGGCCTGTAGTAAAGGAGACGTCTGCCATGGGCGGCCCCTGAGATCTAATCAGAGGGCTTAATATCCCCCACAGCGAGGAGACCTTGGCCCCTCAGCCCCCTCAGCCCTGACACCCCTGACGCCCAACCCGGCTCAGTGCTCTGTTCAGCTCCGCTCTGCTCTGGCTCCACGGCCAACAAACTCCACAAAGTTCTCTCTCTCTCTTCCTCTCTCTCTCTTTCTCTCTCTCTCTCTCTCTCCCTCCCTTATTCGCTCGCATTCTCAGCAGGGAGAGACACAATGGCCAGCCACTGATCCTGTTTGGATGTGGTTTTGGATTATTTCTTCTCTGTTTCTCTATGTCCTCATTTTAACCCTCTTGGAAGACATTCCTCTGTCCCTCTAAATGGGCATTGCAATGGCATATTTCATATGTGACTCATGCTGCCAAATACCAATACATGTCTGCACATTGCCCATTTCAGCTTATCCTTTTATTACACGTTGCATGCTAATTTGGAGAGCGATGATTGAGACAAAGAAGGAGTCTTGATTTTAACTGTTGCCACTAATTAAATGGTTACCACGGTTTATATTAGCAGTAAATTTTCCAATCACCTTATAGTAGTCATAAATATAACCCAAGCCTTTTAAAATGTCAAAACTGAACTATATAAATTAGCTAAAAAAGTTGTTGAGCTTCCATTTACATCTTTGCCTTAAATGTCATAAGCCCATTCAGTATTTATTGTTCTTGTAGGTACCATTAGTGCATTTTAGGCTCTGTCACTTTAAATCATTGTCCACTTGCATATGAATGAATGCAGAGCTATAAATTGATAAATGCACAGCTGATTAAATGTGTCTCTTACTAGAGCTGGACCAGATAGGCATGTAAACAGCGAGAATCAGCTAACTTGACATCTCAGTTGTGTTTGGCCCTATTGTACAGTATTTGAAGGCCCCCCAAGTCTCAAATCCATTTTTATTTTTGCTGTATTGACTTTTTCTTCCTCTAACCAAAGACATAATGAAGGCTTCCTGCAGCTGCTGTGACCTGCTTCTGTACAGTATATGCAGACAAAACACCGCAAAAGAAGAAAGCTATTGTTCATCAGCGCATTTTTGTTCTTTCAGAGCTTGTATTTCCCACAAAGAAAATTGTCGTCTTTTCTGGAGCATAATAGAGGAACAAATGTGCATGATAGCCGGGGCCTTAACCTTGAGCGTAAATGTTTTGTAACAGACTGTAAAACCAGCCATCTATCTGAAATTATGTTTGTCTTCATATTGTTGTGGTCATTAGTCTCAGAAATGGACCATGGAGTTGTTGTTTGTTCATTAGAGGAGGTTTGTTCATTTCTGGTTAACATGCTGCCATGTTCCAGAGACAGCTGTCACCCGAGCATTAGCAGTCTGAAAGCATCACTGCAGTGTGTCTGCTTTGAATCTAAACTTTTATTTCCCAGGTCAGTAGTGTGACATTCAATGAAGCCGAGTTCGTCTCAAGTGTACGCAGCTCAATAATTAATAACCGCTCTCCCAGGTGATCTCAAATTGGGACACGTTAATGTTGCAGAGGCCCCGCCACGGGGCTGCAGCGACCCCAAAGCCATCTCCGACAGACACCTCACCTTTTGTGGCTGTGCTTTCTTCCTCCCTCTCCTTGTGGCCCCACGGTGCATGCATTAGAAGAAAAGTTATTTTGAGCTGTAAGAAATTCAAATGAAGCCCCCACATGCTAACTTTTCCAGAGCATCCAGACCTTTGAGATTAGACAGCCATCCTTAAAGCACAAGGGTCTGGGATAACAAACGGCATGTTTGAAGTGTTCCTTGGAGAATGCAGACACACACACACACACACACACACACACTCAAGATGCACACAATTGCATCCCCCTTAGCTTTTCAGCGTGGACTATGGCTTAATTAAAGCACAAATGTATAGTATATGTTTTAAGTGCCAGCGAGTTGTGTGTTTATATGATGGTGAATGTAGCCTGAGTCTGCATGAATAAGTAGCACAACACCATGAATATTTATATTGTCAATATAATTAGCTATGTAGACTAATGGAGGCCATGTTTTGCACTTGAAGCCATGCCAATTTTTGGTGGTTGTTTATTTTCTGGCTTGTTGTCCCCACAGTAGTGCTAAATAAAGAGCATCATTATTCCCAAAACATTATGCATTCACTAGCTCTAGTGCCATGAATATGACCACTCTAGTTTCACTGTTAACATCTAAATTGTTCTCAGCTTCTTTTTTTTCAATTAGATATCTCATAAAACATTTTTTTTTTAATTCTGTTGCTGATAGTGCATTCATTTGTTTGCAATTACGTAATTTTCCTTGCCGTTTGACATAGTCTGTCTTCAGTCTTTATTCAGTCAGACGCAATTATGATGTTGCCTTTGTTCCCTTAATGCAAAGAACAAGGCTCTACTCTAATTTACCACAATCCAAAATAAAAAATAGAGTAGAGGCATCTTACAGTGACAATTTTAGAAAAGCAATATAAAAAGTCTTTAAATTGTGTCTTCCCCTCTGTCCCTGTGTCTCCTTCCCCCTCTATGTGAGCAGTGTTTGTCCACGCCAACAAGCTTCAGCAGCACATCTTCTCTGCCCACGGCCAGGAGGATAAGATCTACGACTGCTCGCAGTGCCCACAGAAGTTCTTCTTCCAGACAGAGTTACAGGTGAGCCTCAGGCCGGTGGAGCAAAAGGGCCACCGGCAGAAACCTGCGACCGCTAATCACACATGACAGCTTAACAAACACTAAACACCACTCGCTGCACTCCGGCTGTCCCCTCCATCCCGACTGGGATGAGAGACTCAGAAGGAATTATTTCAGTCCGTCTCCAAAACTCATTTGTGATGTGCAGATATGATTTGATTTGCTTATTAGACCAGCGGAGCACTAAAATATCTGGAATTAGAGGATTAGTGGTATGTTCGTTTTTGAAGAGGTAATTACATACAGTGCAGGGGCAAAAACATAGTTGAGTCAATATGCCTGCATCTCCCCTCCTAATCACAGAGGAGGCCTCGTGGCTAAATATGAGCTTTGTCCACAGGGAGACCATATCTGCCCTTCAACAAAGTTAGTAGTTGGACTTATGAACTCGCAATGTTACAGAGATAATCCATTTTCTAGCAATCCTTTTCTCTGGTCCTTGGAGAACCTGAAAAAATGAAACAGACCTTATTATATTATTTCACTGTGGTGGTGTTTTCAAACAGCTCTGTTTTGTTTAGGGGATTCTTTACCGTACACATGGCGCACTTCTCATATCCAGATCTTTTTCTATTACCTTTTGAAACTGAATCATTAAAATATGAGTAGTTTATAACCGCAGTGTTCTATCCAATCACTGAGATTGTTCTTAATTCACATTAAAGTGCAAAAAGAAACCGATAGCTCCTAAGCACATCCTTCAAGTACATATCTAAAACTTGGATTAGTAGCTCTATGTATTAACAGGTAGCCAGAGGAAGTATCCGGGGCTTGGCTGCCCATTGATCAGCAACGATTTTCATATTGAGATTCAGGTTGTAAACACACAGGCGTGTGTCTGCCAGGAGGAAGGTGAATGTGATCATTATCTGCTGGTCATTTGAGCACTGCAACCATGAATAAAACAAGCCTTGCTCCACCAGCATGCAAGACTCGTGCTCCACCAAACTGCCAACATGGAGTCTTTTCATTCATGCCAAGGCCTCCTATTTATCACATTTTCATCTCTCATTGGTACCGGTGTTGGCTATATAGCAAGGGTTGTTGCAGGTACCTGTAAACAATCTCAAATAACCTGGGGATGTTTTCTTACTTTTTTTTGGTTTGACATTTTTTGGAATGAAGCGATCTCCACCTCCCGCAGGTGTTGTTTCATGCATGATTATATTGTTTTACACTCTGCGTGAAGACACAAGAGTAGAACATGAAAGACCTATGGCACTTTGTTGTGAAACAGGGGGTTATGAAAGGAGAGCAGGAATGAGCTTCGGGGATAAGACGATCATTATGCTCAACGTGTGCCATGCTCTAAAGGCAGTCCCATGTGAGTGCATGCTCTCATTCACGCACATATGTAGTTCATATAGATGCCTGCACATGTGTTTCCTATTACATTCCTGCAGAAAAATCCACAACATCACATTTTATTTATACTGTAACCAACTCAAAACTTCCTTAAGTCTTGGAGGTTTTTCATAGATCCATCTTTTTTTTAAAGCAACATTTCGCAAGAGTTGGTATATTTTTGTCATTTTGGACCTCTACACTTGGAAATATGGATAGTGTTACACATGCACTTCGTATGATTACTTTACTTATGATCACAAACTAGCAACAACTATTAACAGCCAAACATAAGACATCGCAGTCAGCTAGTCCAACAGCAAGAAGCCCAGCATGGCGTCTGTCTTTCAGCCCTTTATTTCACAAAGCTCTCGGAGAGTCAGAGATTTACTCTTGTTCAGTCACCCTCTGTTTTTTTTTAAATCTTCTTAGCTTACTCTGCCTTACTTACACCCTGTTCGCCTCTACCATGATGCCCGTAGAGGCTGCTGAGCCTGGTTCTGCTGCACTTGCCTGTGTCAGGTTCTGCTGTCCATTCTGGCAGTCGGCAACAGCAGCTATAATTACCAGCAATTACTGTGGCAACAGATAAAGCTACCTGCAATCAGGAAACTCTGTAGAGTTGAGCTGAGGTGGAGCAGCAGGAGGACATCTGATGAAAAAAAACATTTAGTCCATAAAGTATGATCCAGTTTCACCAAAATAAGTGACGTAGATGCCTGAGTTAGTGCCGTAAAGCTTTCTTGTGAGAGATCATACCCAAGTTACATGTAACTCAAGTTACATAGTGCAAGAACTGGCAGTCAGGGTGTTGAGGGTAAATGAAAGAGGCACCGTTCTCCCTATTAGTGTACCATTAAAATGATTTTGAAGCTGTCATTTTAAGGTGAAATATTTATTTAAATATTGCTTTTGGATGAAACTCCTGAACTTTGTAATGTTGGACATAGTATTTGCCTTTTTCACTGTCTATAGTTAAAGCCTTCAACAAACAGTGCATGTTGGAGTCTTGTTTTTAGTTGTTGTTTGTTTGCAGTTGCCATTTCCCATGCATCACACTTCAAAATGTCTCACCGACATGGGGCAGTCGTTTGTCAGTCTGTCTGAAGTGAAGCTGTCTTCTAGCAGCGAGAGAAGTGGAAGCTCTCTCTCTTTGCCAGGTCTTGAGTTTGGAGTTTCTCCCTATTTCTCCCTGACACTCTGGCCCACTCACAGGCTGCCTGGGCTCCTCATCTCTCACAGTAGTCGGAGGGGTCAAAGGGCCAGTGCAAGCTGGGAGAAGGAGCGGCGAGAGGGAGAGCTGCCACGGCAGGTAAAGGGAAGCAGGAACGATATTTTATTAATTTGCTGCTGAGATCCTGAAACAGACCAAAGGCTGTGACAGGTATCCAAGTGCACCGCTCCACATCCTCCCCCACCGCCTCCTCCCGTGAACTCTACCCTGCGAGGGGCTAGCCAATTTTCGCCAGCCTGTCGAGATGGATGATGGGAGAGCATCCGTCTAATCAGCCCTCCTAGGACCCCCCGCCCAGCCGCCCCCCTCAGACTGGCCAGATTGACTGACTCCTGGGCCTGTGTGCCCCAGAATCCAGATTCCAAAGGAGAATAATCTCTCTTGCTCTCCCTCTCTCTCCCTCCATTTCTCCCTTTCCTCTTTCTTTCACAGACAAAAAATAAGCACCGAGATGCATAGACCACCATTCCCCTCGAAACTCTCCAGAGAACTCCCCACTACCATCATACGCGCTCAAACAGCCTCCACCCTGCGCATCGCTCTCCCTCACCCCATTAAAATATGGAGCAAAGTCTAGATATTTCATGAGGTGCTGATGGGGAGGGCAAGCGGGCTGGCTGTACAGTGCTCTCTCTGACCCTCAAATACTGCCCACCCCTTGAGCAACTAGGAGACTGCATCCTCTCTCCCAAATAAGATGAACTGTCCTGTCATTTTAAAAGCAGCCCACCCCTATGAGAAAAATAAATATCTCTGGGTTGTAGCGAAGGCTACACTGCAATGTGAAACTTAACAATCAACTTTTTTTTCCCTTTGCGTCGGCCTGAGATATAGTAGCTTTTTTCACATTCGCGAAAAGAACTGAGCCACTGACAATGCTGCTAGGCTGGATTAATTAGCCAGATTCATTAACTGATGGATGCACAGTATTAGCCACAGCTTAAATCTGACATTTCTCTGAGTGCAGCTCATTTGTGAAGAAACCCACAAGTTCAGCTCCTCCAGCGATGCGGCGTACTGGAGGGCTGCAATCGGAGGCTTCTCTCCCAGTGATCCCAATTCCTCCAAAGACAAGACAATGAGATTGAAGTTACACAACAGTGAAGATGACATTTTCTGCACGAGACTCCCTTGTTCCTTTTAAGCTGGGCTGTCTTTTTTTTCCCCCCTCCATCCTCCAATTTCATTATCATTCTTTGGAAGTGACACGAGATTGTAAGTCATGTGTTAAGTCGACGGAGGAGTAAGGCTGGGGTACTGTATGACTTCTCCCTCTCCTCAGACGCCCGCAGGACACGTACCTTAATTGGAGTGTCTTTTAAAAGGATTCCTTCAAAGACAATCCAAAGCTCCCTGGCCTTAATGAGTGCTGAAAGTGACAAGAGCACATCTGCATCATGTTCTACTTCCCCACACAAATGAGATTCTCCTCTCCCCGTGTGATAGCCATTATTGCCAAGCTGTGACCAATTCCACTGTTTTAATTAAGCATATTTATAGGCTTCACGGTCAGCAGGTGTAAACAGCTATGCGTGTCATAACGTCCATCGAAGACAGAAAATAGGGAGAGAAAGTGAGAGATGGACAGTCGGAGAGAAAAGGGGGGCGATAGGGGAGAGAGAGTACATGAAATGGGTAAATGCATCCTAAGATGCTATATTTTTAGTATTTAATATATAACAGTAAAATGCATTAAATGATTAAAGATGATTGTATGAGTGATGGCTCTTAAAAATAACACTTTAGGTCTTATTCTTCCACCTTACTTTTCATGAAATCTGAAGAACGACACTCACAGAGACTTAATTCCCCAGAAGTTTTTCTTTCTTTCTTTCATTTTTTTCTCTCCATGAATTTTAAAATATGCCCCCAAAAACGCCCTAACTGCCCCACGTCCCAAAAGTGTCGCACAAAAAGCAAAGCCTCGTGCGTTTGTCCCTAAGCGGCTCTCAAACACCACACATATCTCTGAATATCTTGATCTGCCAAGTATGACAGCTCTTCACGCGTTTGAAAGTTGTGTATATATTTTTTTTTTCCTTTTATATGACAACTTGTTTTCTTCTTCATCACCCCAGGTGTTCAGAATTCTGTCACCATTTCAAAAAAGTTGCACTACAAAATAAAAGAACAATGAATTAGAGAAAAAAACAGCTGCTCGTGAGGCGCCATCATTAATATTTAAGCTTATTTGTAATTACGTACAACACTGTACAGTACACACACTGTAAATGGGGACATAAACACCCTTAGATGACTAGTGATCTGTCACAATAGTGGTGTTCTAGTTTTGTAGGTGGATCAGAATTAGACAGCATGACAGACCTAATGATCCTGGGAGGATATTCTCTTCCTCAGTGCATGTGTGTGTGTGTGTGTACATCTGTGTGCGTGCTGTATGTATTTGTCTTTGTGTCTGTCTCTCCCAGGGTCTGATATGTGCATGCAAACACATTGTCTGGAGGGAGACATGACAAAAACTCCCAGAAGCCTTTGAGCTGTTCTTTTTTTCTTTTTCCTGTGTTGCACCACTGGGGAAAGTTAAATCCAAACAAAGAGGAGACGCTTGGCGTACTGTGCTAGAATCCATCACCGGATCTCTCCCTCAAACATGTCTCCTTTACTTTTCTTAGTTGACTTTTTCAACAACTTTGATAAATGCCATTTTAAGTGCTCCTCAGAAAATTCGCTACAGGTTTAATTTACTGCCTGTAGTGATTTGATTTTCAAGTGTCTATTATGCTGTTGGTGTTAACAAAATGCAGCAGAGGCTAAAATAAACACCATCAGAGCAATTATATCCTCTCGAATGTCATATTCACGCGTCACAACAGCAAAGTAATTTAACTCTTCAGTTAGGATGTTGAATGACACCGGTCAATTAAAATCTAATTTTCTGATTCGCTCCTCCATTTCGGTGGGAAAGCGTGAGCGTGCACATCGACGAGCGCCTTCTCATAAGAAGCGCGGAAGTGCAGGGAGAAAATTTAGTCCTCAAAAATCTACGCATTTGTAAAGTGGCATATCTAGCAGCACAGGAGAGGAAGGGAGGGAGGAACGGAGGGAAGAGTGGGGGTGTGTGGGGGGGTGCTCTGTAGCATCCCTAGTCAAAGTCTGTCCCTGACTGAAGTGGTTAAATGTGAGAGTAATTGTGTTTTGTTTCTGGGACTGACATGTGGAACCCCATGGACCCCATCTCCCTCCCAGTGACAGGCAGAGATCCTCCCCCCTCGCTCTGTCTAATTAGAGGATGTAGCCCAGGGCTCATGTCCCAGGAAGACCCATCCCCCTCCCAAGATGGCTCCCCTAAGAAAGCCCTTAATTGGGTTCTTTAGTCATAGTCTTCATTTTGGCTGGAAAGGCATCTGTGTGTTGCTATCACCTCAGAATACAGTTTGTATCGCTCTCTTGTCTTCCTCCTCCTTTTTTTTTCTCTCCCTCTCGCTGGCCCTCTCTCTATTGCTTTCCCTCTCCCCGTCTCCCACTCTCTCCTCACTTAATGAGGCCCCATAATAACACAGCAGTTGTGCAGTTGTTTTGCTACCTCAGTCAAACAGCAGGATCACTGCATAGTGTGTTTCTAGTACCATTCACTTGTCTACTTAGACAGGGTAATGAGTATCATTTGGAGCTACAAAGCACCAGCCCACAAAAAGGGTGGTCCGTCATCTCTGGTTACACCTCAGAAGCATTTGGTTGGGGTAGTTAGACATCTAATCAAAGCATTTCAAACATTATGGATTTATTATATATTTTTACAAGCGTTCAGTGCGAAAACGACCGGACACAAAATGACACACATGGAAATCCATTGCTGTTGTCAACTCCACCCTAGCCTAGTGCTGTTACTGTATGACCATGACTCCCCGGGTACCTCACTTCAAACAAGACAGTCTGTTACCAAGGATACCAGGCCGGTTGTGGCACAACAGTGTTTGGGGTCAACCCTCCCTACGGCCTGATAAGTGATGACTGTGGAGAATGCCAAGTGTTGTATTATTTATTTATTTGATTGTGTTCTTCATTGGCTAAACTAGCCAGCAGTAAGCCTGGCCTGAGGTCAAAGCAGGAAAGGATTACTCCCTCAGTGGACTGGTCAACAGTAGGGAATGCACAAAGGGAGGACTGAGTCAATACTGGACCGAGTTCAACACACCATTAAACATCAAGGCAGAATGCAGTACTCTTGTCTTTCTCCACAGCAGTTTGGAACGATAAGAAAACACACAGTCGCAGAATTTTCATAGACACAATGGGGTCATTATTGTTTGAGGTCCATTGTTCACCTCTCAATCACTACGCAAACATAAATTAGCTTAAATATCCAAGTGATCTAATTTCTTAAAGTCGCCCTGCAGTTTGGAGCCTCACAGAAAGACCACAGGTTCTTTGTTTTAGTATCGTTTGATGACGTTCTCGTATGCGTTAATTAAATTCCTGAGTGATGAGTACGGGTGCGCACAGGTCTCAGTGGTTTTGTGCACACTCCCCGTGCTCCAGATGCAGTTTGCAGACTTACTGTATGTCAGCCATGCAGGGTAAGAGAGAAAGTCGGCACAGGCTGATAAGACTTTTAATCAGAGCTTAGAAGGGGATGTTTACAGTTTTAACTGTTCCTTCAAATTTTTTGATTATAGATAAACTAAATAAGACACTTTAGCCGCAGGGTTTAAAATGAATGTGCTTAACTCTTCTCATTAAACTGTTTTTTTTTTAATGAGTAATCTTTACTGTAAGCACCACACACTCGACTCACAAAAGTAAATGTATGCTTTACTGTCGGACTAGTCCATTAACAGACATAAATAAATGTCTTTATTTTTAAATTATTCGTGAGCTAATGCAAAATGTAAATCATATTTTATATTTTGTTTTCTTCTTGTCAACAAAAAAAATACAATTGCAATATTCACCAAACTGTCCTTCACTATGGCATTCACGCCCACTCAAGATGTTTATACATTTATAAGGTCCCAAAATAATGTGGCGTAAATAACTGTGTAATAACCTGCTCTACCGCTGCATTACCTCCAGGCTTACAGTTTTATACAGTTTTCTGTTTTTTTATACACCTTTTTATACCATGTCTGCATTAAGAGTAGTAGTTACAGACCAATTACATTCTGAAATTGTCTTTGTTATTATGGCATTTTGTATCAGTTTAGCTTAGCTTTATGAACTTTAATGCATATTTAAATATACTTTAGTGTGTTTAAGGCTATATAATTATCAATATATTGTTAGAATCAAATGATACAGCACTTTGAATTCGAGGCCCACACTTTCTGCTCAGTTTACTTGTGTAAAGTGCTACACTGCTTTGCACCTTATAGAGACTACGGCTTAAAAACTTGTTATTGCTCACTCAGCTCTGCAACCAGTCGATAAAGCCTGGGTTTAATGTTACGTGCTGGATAACGGCAGGTAGAAGAACAGACACGAATGACTAACTGTAACATGTGCTCCGCAGGTATTAACGTTATGTTAATTAAGCATTGTTAGCGCTGCGGTTAAGCTTCTCTCTGTGATGTTGGACAATGTGAAGATTGTCTTTAATACAGCGAGATCAGATGAAAGAGAGAGTGGGTCTGCTGGTCCACTGGCCTTCCTTTGCAGAGCTGATGTAAGAGATGCACCTCTGTTGCCTCACTGGAGACCGGGTGCTATCGATGGAGACCAGAGCAATGGGGAACGACATAAAGAATGATTAGTTAATAAATCAACTCCCCAGCCTCCTTGCACTTTCTTACTCTCTGCTCTTCCCCAATCGTTCCCCCCCCTTTTTATTTCTCACCCTCTCCTTCTCTGCAGCAGAGTTAAATTCCTAAGACATGTTGCACCTGTTTGCATGGGTACACAAGACCCCTGCCGGATGTTCCCCCTCCTCTTCTACTACCCCTGAGGGCGTTGCAGTAGGGTGATGTAATCAGATGAAAGTGGTGGTTTTAACGGTGGCACAGAGAGCCGGTGAAAGAATAGGAGTGGAGGAAGAGGCTCGCTCCGAGCCAATGCAGCCAGTCTTCATAAGGGAGTAGCGGGTGCGCATTATTGATCAGAGCAAAATTTAATTTAGTGGAGAATTGACTGCTATGGTTTACCTGAACACTGCTGGTAACTGGGCCCTGCAGCAGGCCTGTGTGGCCAGCAGGTGGTTGAAAGGATCGAGAAGGAGATTAAGGGTTGGATAGAAGGGAAGGAAATGGATGATAAGGGGAATGGCAGAGTTTCAGGGGGAATAGGATGGCATTGAAGGCGGGAGTCAGGATGAGAGCTAAAAGGCTTAATGGAGGGCATCTAATCCTAAATTGCAGTGATTCTGGTGTGACACCATTAGTGACATCCACCTTGCCGGGCAGTTGACATTTCGGTCATTTTCTTGTGTTTTATGTGTTTCACATCTAATTTGACATTTGTGGTGGGGTACTATAGGTATTTAACTTATACAGCGCTGGTGCAGAGGTACCTGAAGAACTTGACAAGGATGAGGATTGGAAAGTGAATTTCCACCCTCCCTCCCTCCCTCACTCCCCTCCTGTCTCCCTCTTTTCCACCTTCCATACTCATACACAGAACAGTTTATAGCTACTCTGCGGAGTTCAGTATCCACAGAGATAAAGGTATCAGTTTCATTTTCTTTTTAACGTTTTTTTACCCCCCCCTTCTTTTCCTCTATTTCCCTTTAGTCTGCATGGCTGCCACAGCCACTGAAGTCGTTTAACACCGTCCTTGAGAAAGCCCTCAGTGAGAAAACTCCTGGCATGTTTAAGGAAAAGGTAGAATGCAGTGTGTGTCAGACAGAGCTGGGACATGCAGTGGGGGGGAGCCATTCCCCAGAGGGGTTATTTTCCCCTCTAATAGCTGTTACGAGCCCTACATTATATCCAAGGAGCTACGTTCCTTTGGGGTCCACAGACACACACACACACACACACACACCTAGACGCACTGGCACACTCACACAAAGGCATGCACACTCAGTTGAGCACAAATTTTCTCTCTCTGTTTCTCTCTCTTTTACACACACACACACACACACACACACACACACATATACACACACACGGGCACACACACTCAGTCCTAGCCGCTTTGCTCTCCTCGTGTCAATATCCTGCCATTTGAAGTCACGTACTGCAGGGGCTTCTGGGAGTCGCCGAGGAGCCAGGCTGACGGGTAATGGGCCGCATTCATTAATAAGGTTGCCGTGCTCCTGTCCCTCCTCAGCAACGCCAAGGATGTCTTCACCGGGGGGTAGGGGGTTGGTGGAGTGTGAGGAGGGGGAGGAGGAGGTGAGGTGGAGCAATGAGAGAGAGAGAGGGAGCGTCCCGTGGGGAGTCTCCTCCCAGACTCACTTAAAGGAGCTTTATTTCAGCAAGAGAGGAGAGAGGGAAGCAGAGGAGCTGTCCGGGGCCGCCTCTTTAAAAAAGGGAGAGCAGGGCCCAGGCGAGCCACGCTAACCCTTACAGGGGTCACACTCCTGCTCCCCGTCAAACAGCTTATTACCCCACCTGTCGGGAAGTAATCGCCCTAGCTGAAAGGAAAGCTGTCGAGGTGTTTAAATGCTTTATATGGAGGCAGCTGAAAGGGTAAAGAGGGAAGGAATGAATGCAAGGGGGGCTAATAGTCGTCTCCAAGCACTGCCCGAGGGACTCTGCACCAACAGGACTGAAGGTGACTGCTTTGGTAAACCTTCTCACTGAGGTTGCAGTAATCATTTTAGATTTTCTCTTTCTCACTTTTTCTCTCTCTTTTTTTTTTTCAAACTAGTTCAGCAGTGAAAATGTCATTTCACATACTCGTGACGCTAAATTCTCTCCCTTTTGTGCACAACGAAATGTATGTGTGCGCTGGGGTGTGTGTGTATTTGCGCATGCATGCATGCGTGCTGATGACTCTGTGACAGGTGTGTCTAGTCCATGCCAGTTTAGAGAGTCCAAGGCCGTGTTTTAAACAGAGCGCAGCAAGTGGGGCATGTAGTTTGCATTAAAGGGATTAGCAGTCACTTCAAAAGATGACCTGGATTCAGCCCACCAGGGACACCAGTTACACACCCCCTGGTCCACACTCCCTTTAAAGAACCTGGCACAGCTGCCCCACTACAACCACTCTCAACGGTCTGCGTGTGTGCCTGCATAAATTTTGGAGATACAGCAAAACAGAGTGATATTGTCAGCTTGTTATCCCGTCATAGTAAATTGTGCACCATTACATATTCACAGCAGCGTGGAGGGTCAAATCATCAGCTGCCTCACCTGCACCTTAAGTATTTCTCAACCCTTTTTTTTTTTTTTGCAGCACATTCAATACATGTAGGCACAGTATAAACAGGACTCTCAGAATGATATTCAATCAGGTGTGTCATTGCCTTTTTATGGATTTGTTTCCATGGACACAGTCTTGAATTGAGCGACAGGATTTCTGAGGAATGGGCTGTTATCTGTCAGTGGTCTTGTGCTTTTGTGTTAGACCAAGACTTAACTATGCTTAATCCCAAAGCCAACTGCGATTGATCCACACATAGATTTGACTCCTGCGCAAGTTAATTGGATCTGAATGACAGCCTAATAATGATGATATTTAAATGCCACAATAATCAAAAGGCAGTGCTTGTCAATCATAACATTTAAAATTAATTTCTAGGTATAGCGCATTAGTGTCCTTGGAATGGAAGATGAATAATGTTCCAGTGTCCTTTTTAATGAAAGGGAAGGCAAATGAAAGAGCCATTTGTTGTATGTGATCATAATGTTCCCTCTGTTTCTTTTTGTGTCCTTGCAGAACCACACGTTGACTCAGCACAGCAGCTAACATGGCAAAGATCAGCGCCGTGGCCGAGAACAAGGATCACATGACGCGGAGAATAATGTCTGACCGCCAATTACCGTCAGTCCAGTTTCCCACTGACCATCTTGCACTGAACTTTCGATTCAGTTACACCACAAGGAACCATGCCACAGCAAGAAAAAAGAAAAGCAAAGCAAAGAAAATAAAAAAAGAGAGAGGGGGAAAGAACATAAAAGAATCCTCTCCGATCTTTACTAACCATTATTTCAAAAATAAAGAAAAAGCCAACTTGTTTGTACATAGAATTCTTCATGTGTTGCTTAACTACAGCTATATTGCAATCTTATACAGTATTTGCCAATGTACAGTTCAAAATGTTTGTCCAAAAAAGAAGAAGGGGGGTAAAAAAAAAGATCAATGACATTGTCAATCAGACCAGATGGGACTCAGACAGTTGTGTAAAGGAGAAACAGGGTGCCACTGAGAGCGTAGGAAGCTGTAGGAACCGGCAAGTGTTGTCAGGAGGACTCTTTTCATCAGCGCCACTCCTACTGCGCAGTATGTCACTCTGTATCCTGACATGGTCAATCATTTTGGGGTAGAAAAGCTTGATTCACCAGCATAGGCTGAGATCTTGTCTGTGTCCATCGTAACATGGCTGCCAGAGGACCAGCTGAGAACGGCGGTGCGTCTAATCTGCACTGCCTGCGCTGGAGTTCAGACGAGAGGCGGGGAAAAAAAAAAAAAAAGAGAGAGAGAGAGAGAGAGAAAAGAAAAAAACAACACAGAGAACAGAAAAACAGGACAGGATGCTGATATATGCAAACGCAGTGACACAGATTTAGAAAAGGCTAGTTCCTCTGGTTGGCTCGTGAACAGAGGCGTGAAGCTCCCATGTGGCTCTCAGAGCATGGGGAAATCTCCAGCCCACTGACTCAACCTGTACATTTCTGTTGTTAATGTTTACTGCTCGTTGAAGCCTGGAGATTACTGGAATTTATTTTTTTTCTTTATGTTTTGTTATCTCTACATATTTTTTCGCAGTGGGGGAGTTAATCCATTCGGATTTGGGGTCATGAAGACTGAACACAATTTCAGTCTGTCTCGGGGATATACCGTAGTTACTAAACTCTGTCCCTGGCTCTCCTGGAGAGTGCCCAAGTACTCCTCTTTTTGCTTTGCAGTGTCTCATTGCTCTCTGCTCAAGCTGGAAGCCACTGTGGCATCATACAAAACTTTAAACCATTCTGTTATGTAAATGTTTTGCATTCATTGAACCTGAGATGCACTTTTGTATAAAACTTTAATGTTTTGACATTTTGATTGAGAATTGTTCGTACACAGTTTACAGGAAATCACCATCTCCTGCAGCAAAAGGACAGTTATCTCTGATGTTATTAAAATGTATTGTACAAATATGGAGTTCTGTATTTGGCAGACCTCGTTTTTTTTGTGTTGCACATGTGATGGAAATATTAAAAACTGTATGAGGAAATTGCTTCATTGTCCCTTCATTATCTATCTGAAATACAATGTCTGCGTTAGTGTGTGCGGCGGAGTGTGTGCGTGTGTGTGTGTGTTTGTGTGAACACAATTAACCCATCAGACAAGACCTATGACAGCATAAACACAATCATCATCAAAAGCTTACACTGCCTTTTTTCATTGTATCAAATTGCATCCTATTTTCCTCACTCCCTCGTGGCTCTCGCTAACAAACATCTGAGCATCTTAAGGGAGGTCTGTGTTATTAATGACTCCATTACCCATCACCCTGTGCGGTCCCATTCTACACACCCTTGCGCTAGGTCTATTTAGGGAGCCTCCAGCACTCCGGGAGACTGAGGAAAAGATTCTTCTGCCTTTGCCGAATGGGACAAAACCCATGCTACAACATCTGTCTGTCCCAGCAAATGATTCATCAATGGTGACACGCGTGCGGCATAACATTTGTTGAAGCTTTCAGTTTTGTTTTGAGAAGGCGCAGCACTGCAGCTCGTAGCATTGTAACTAGGTTATACCGTGTGAAACAAATGACTATAAACTTATGATCCATTTGAAATACACAGAAGATGCTGTGTTTAATTAGATGCTGTGTATGTGAAATATATGAAGCATATATTGTATGCAAACATAAATGGGGATACTAAGAGAAGCACAATGACGTCCCTATATATGCTGTTTTGATCTATTATGTGCAGAACATATATAAAAACATATAAATGTGACCCCGCTGGGTGATAATATTGAAGCTTATTTGTCACAGAAAATAATCACATACTGTATTTTACAATACATCTGTGTAATCAGGGTTTCTGAAGCTTGTTTTATTGAATTTCTTATTTCAATCGAATGCGCATGTTGTCTGTCATCTATTAGATTTTATTACTTTACTATAACGAGGATCAGATGACGGATGGACGTGATCTCTTACAGTGACAGACTTCCACAATGGAGACCCCTCATCCAATTCAGAGATGGTATGGCCCGGCATTAACTGTCATACTGAATGCAAGCTGGGCATCCATTAAACAACTTTGCTAGCATCTCCCTGTGCCAGGCACTTTTAATAAGCTTCAAGGGCATTTGAACGGGTCCAGAACTTTGCTTTGCCAAAGATGGACTGGCCCACATCATCCATTACATTAAATTGGGTGGCGGCCTCCAGCTCATATTTATGATTTAATTAAATTCACTTGTGAGGCGTATCAGAAGCACTGTGGCCTCCCTTTTAACGCCAGCCTAAGCAGCAAAAACACACACACGCAACTACACACATGAGTGCATACACAAGCGCTGTGTTTCTGACACTCGCCCAAGTGTGAGACTTTGTGGGCGCTTTGGCAGGGGCATTCTCAGGGGTTCATTTAAAGCAATATAATTACACAGCCCCCAAGTATTCTTCCATCAGAAAGCAGCAGAATGGATGGCTTGTTCAGAGATAACTTAGCTTGGCTGATCCTCTACGGTGTCGTCGCCTGAACATAACCTTAATGCAAGTGGCACTCAATGTTGCTAAGAGCCTGGCCAGTCCTTAGTGAAACTGGGCAGTCAGGCCAGATGTTTGGGAGTATCTGAAATGCCATTGTTCTTGTCCAGGATGTGTGTGAAATGGCATTTTGTTTTTTCATTTGACAGGCTAATACTCATAGTCCTCTAGAGAAAAGGAGGCAGCCTGTGTTAAGACTTTATTAAAGAATTATGAGATCCTACTGAACCTGTGCAGTGTGTTGCCATCCAAAAAGCTGCAAATGTGCCACTTTATCCAATATGAACAACCCGCACAAATGTAAGTATGCATTTCAGTGCTTGTCCCTTGTGTTCCAGTGTCCTTGCGATAACTCTTCTTTGGTGCAAAATTTAGTTTGGTGAAAACTCCACATTGTTAGGCTGTGCATTCCTCCCACTGAAGGAGACCTCAGAGACCTCTTATGGCATTCAATATGTGCGCCCAAGCGTGAGATCCAGATCCATTTGGCCGGGAGATCCACTGGGAGTGTCTGGGGTAACCCAATCTCTCACACCGGCACTCCACATCCAGAGAGCCATCTTTTCACTTCAGAACTGTGTCAGCAAAATGGACGCCTCAACCTCAGTATGTAGCCTTGCCACAGTGTTTATGGATTTAGCCAAGGGCATTTACTATTGTTTTTTTGTGTATCTCCTGTGTCATTTTGTTTACAACTATTTCCTGTGTCTTTAGAATATAATTATAGGAACAAGAACAACAGTAAAATATATATCTCCAATTGTCGTCCTCAGAGTAAAGTTACTTTAAAAACATTTCTTCTGCGCACACATGGACGGAAAAGACAGTTCATAGGTAATAATTAGAAAAGTGGCCTCGAGCTCTGGATATCACCTTCACCATTGTCCTACTCTATAATCTACATGACAGCAAAACTATAAAAAGTAAATAAATGTACTTTAAATTAACACATTCATTCATAGTTGATTTATGTAGCAAAGATGCATCTTTTATCCCTCTGTCCATTTTCTAAACCGCTTATCCTGTTCAGGTTCACAGGGGTCTTGAGCCTATCCAGCCTAGATTGGGCAAGAAGCAGGGTCCACCCTGAACAAGTCACCAGTCTATCACCAAACTAACACACATGTAGACAAACAAACACATTCACTCCCATTTCTTTCTTTGTAGCCCCTCCTAATGATCCCCCCTGTCTCCTGAACTGGGAGAGCTGAAGGTGAGTATCCCCCTCCAGTCATCTCCCTCTGCCTTACCAAGACAAACACTTGAAATAGACAAGGCACTATATTCTTTTTTTTTTTTTTCTTGGATGGGATGGAGGGTGGGGAGGGATTTTCAAAAATGTATTAAACACCAAGCAATAAAATATAGACCAGGTGGGGTCAAATTCACTGCAACTCTCCAGGCTCCACAGCCAGTACGGACAGTGATGATATGAGGACAAGGGAAGAGTCTAACAAGTGAGAGAAGAGGGAAAGAAAGTATCAATAATGCAGCGTACACCGTATACAGCTGACAGTAAAAATGGAAAACACACTGCCGGAGAGAGAGGAGGGCACAGCGAATTCTGGGCTGAGTCGCTTGTATCTAAGCGCCAGAACATGAATTCATTGGTTAAATGATTTGAGTTCATTGGGGCTGCTGAAACCAGTTCAAATGTTTCAGTGCTATGGGTGTGTGTGTGACCAAATAATCATAAAAGTCAACATGAGTCTGCATGATTCATTTCAGTGTCTTTGGTTGTGTTTTATAATGGGCAGAAATCTCTATATATGTCCGTATTAATGCTGAACTTTGCTTTGCTTGCTGCCATGTGTTTTTAATGAACACGTGGCAGACAAAAACGGATACGTGTTGCAAGAAATGTTAGATTGTATTTTTGTTAATGTTTCGATTTATTTTCTGGAATGTCACTTAAACACATCCTGTCAGTTTCACATTTATGTCCCTCTTATTGGTGATGAACTAAAAAATGCTCCATAATGGAGCCCCTTGGGAGAATAAGGTGTTTCCCCCGCTCTTCCTCTTTTCCATTTTCCTAATTCTATCCCTCACTTTTTTTCTTTTTCTTTTTTAAAATTTAAAAGCTCTCCCACTTCCACCACCCCTCCTCTCCCTTTGCATCTCTTGTATTGTAAACAGCTCACAAAAGCATGACAAGGTCTCTGCTCATGTTCCCCCTGCCTCCCTCTCTGTTCTCCCAGCTATTTGTTATTGTCTCCTCGCTATCGTGTGTGTTTGTCTCTATCACGCGTTCTTTATTCTGTTTTTCCTCTGCGTCAGAAAAGCAAAAGTTAATTAAATATGGAACGAGATGGAGCAGCATCTCTTTAAACCATCATGTCATTAAAATGGCATCCCTGGGAGATCAGCTTAAAAGGAGTCGGAGAACAATGTCTTCTCCGTCAGATATTTATGGGCCTGGTTATGTAAACATGCTCCCTTTATTCTCTATGTATATTTCATGTAATTATCACTTTTTGTAGCGCTTCCCCCCTGAGATTCGTAGAGGCAAGAAGTTACTAGGGGAATGTCATTAGAAGAGACTATTGTTACAGTGCTGCTATGAAACTGCACAAGGAAAAAGGCAACATTCCCATCCTGGTGAAACCCTTTATCTATATTTGACTTCGTCATATAAAAATCATCAGCGTCTTGTTACAGGGTATCTGCAGCTGAGACTAAAACTCATGGACCCTTTCTCTGCAGTTGCCCATCTTTATTAAAAGCAAGAAACACGCTGACGAAATCATTCAACAGCATGTTCTTCTCCTTCCAGCATGCGTCTGATCGAGATACCAGGAAATTCACAAATGATTTACAGGTTTGCAAAAACCTTGATGCCTCGCGCTCAGCCCGCCCATGTATCCATCTGTTAGAAAAGCTGAAGATCTGGAGTGAACTGGAATCCATCAGCAGCAGAGACCAGTGACTGGTGCTTGAAGGCCTGGGTGCCAGCTGACGGAAGCCGCTAATTAAGAGGGCTGGGGAGCCAGTGGGGTGCCTTATGAAACAGGGGCACCTGGGTTTCACAAGAGGGGGCCGGGTATCCATCGCAACTCATCTGTGTTTCCCAGGGAAGACTAAAGTCCGTTCCAGCGCTATGCCACGTAGCACTTTTTCACTCGAGTGTAATGTCAAATACGGCTCACACAAAAGCCCTCCTCCCCGTGTGCCCTCTCTGTAGCTTGTTTGCCATCACAGAGGGAGATGTTATTGCATGGCATGATGAAATATGTCAAGGTGCATTTCATTCAAACCGAATGCACTTCAACATAGATACAAAAAGAAACAGCTTAAATACACGTCTAATGTAAATAATATGCCACACACACACACACTCACACTCACAAGATCTAGGCTCCCACATGCATAAATCAATGTCCCTATTCTTTCTATTGTATGTTGAGTCTTCTTTGCTGTAGGGTCAAAATGTCTCCAAGTAATCTAACTAGCTCTGACTTAAGGGACAATATAAGGTCTGCGATGAGTTCTGTCATTACTGTTTTACCCACCACAGGCTGATACAGCTCTCGACCACCACTGAACCTGCCATATTGCTATCCAACCTGACCCCACAGATGCAGTAAACCTAAGTGAACCACAGTTTCGAAAGTCGACAGCAATAACCACTGCAGAATTGCTTTTAATCAACGTCTGAAATGAGGGTGACTTGAAGCGTCGCCCCATGCTGATTAAATGTAATTGTTTAATTGCCAAGTGCTGGGAACCCATCCTAAGAGGATTCCAATGGAATTATTTAATCTCTAGTCAGGAAGTACACTGCAGGAAAAAGGCAGAGGGAAAAACGGAAGAACGGAAAAGGCAAAAAATCAAGCAGAAATAGTCTGTTTTTCTTTTTGAGTATGTCCCTCATGAAATATTAACTGTGGTTTACATTTGGTTAGCTGAGAAAGTGAACAGCCTACAAATGTACACTAAGTGATACTACAACTTCAAAAGGGGTCACAGCTTTGACCTGTGTCTGCAGACTAAAGTGGTTTGGTCTTCTCTGTTGGTTTACTTTTGCATTCCAGATTAACTTTAAGATATTAGCGCAGCATGTTGGTCGTCTTGTTGCAGAGAGTACTCACATGTGAAAATGCCTTCTGTGTTTTTCCTGCCAAGCATTACAGTGGCTTCATTCCACATCTGTCCCTTTTTATTTATCTACAGACCAAGGTGTTTAAAAACAAGATGTCAGCATTACATCATCCTAACAAAGAGTCTCTAAGACTTTAACTATTCAGTGATTCTCATGGTGAAGTTATATAGCACCCCCCCCCATCCCCTCTGATCACCGACTGGGTCTCTGCTAATGGGGCTCTATAAACTTAAGGGGCACAGGTGTACTCCATTTGGGGTCACAGCTTTTAGATACATTGCTTGGGGTCACAGACATCCAAACCCTCCATTAACACATTGAACAAGATTGAAAGGACACACACGCACCTTTGCATGCACACATAATTAAAATCTCTCATCTGTATTTTTCAATGCCGCATACCCCTCCAAGACCAATTTAAACTGGCATGATCCCCAACGCAGCCCAAGTCTGTTAGCCAATTGGTTTGGCACACATGGCATGACATTTCAATCTATCAACAATATCGATAGCAGTAGTTCTCCTAATATAACTGCACACAGTGAGAGTGCTCCACACAGTGATACGGCTCTTGCTGTCGCATTTAGATACACAGGGAGTAAACCCAGGCTAGCCATTCTGCTGATAAATGCAGTTCTGTCACCCCATGGGAAATGTGCTTGCATCCCTCTGGTCAAAAGTGTGCTTCAGTCCCCCACCCCCCCCCCCCCCCTCCCCGTTTCCACGCCACAGGCAGAGAGGGGAGTGAGGGGGGGAGGACAGTCCTGTTCCCTGCAGCTGTGCCCTTATTCCCAGCACCTGACCAGGGGCCCAGATGTGCACATGGGCAACAGCAACAATTTGAGCAATGTAAGTCCCTTGTGGGACCCAGGCACCTGCAAATGTAACCCCACTATCTAACATGATGGCGTAATTACACGTCTAATAAGTCTACATCTGGAAAGAACTCATTTAATATATCAAATCAAACCTACCTAGACTAGGGAACAATACAAAAATTGTTCTGCACTCTCAGCATTTCATCTGCACATCAAACAAAATCCACTCTGCACTTGGCACTGACCCAATTAGCCATCAGGTAGACGACAACTACAGGGCACAATGTTGCTATTTTAAATGCATCATGCAGCTGAATTTAATCATTTATTTTAGATTTTATATGAAGGTAATCAACCAGTAATAGAGATTTGTTTATTTTTGAAAAACCTTAAATTGAACATGCTGAAAATAAACACAAACATTGATTATTTGTTGTTGTTTTTTTTATGATGCATCTAAACATTTAAAGTTTTACTATTAAACTATTTTAATATTTAAGTTACACAAACACAAAAATATATAACATAACAGCACCTTGAAACATTTTGCTGAAGTATAGAACATGCTGTATCTGATCAAGTTTTGCAATTACAAGTGACAATATGTGATTTACTGTGAGTAAAAAAAGCACCATCCAGTTTCGTAGACCTACGACTGTAAGATTACATTCCTCTGTTACAATTTGAACCAGTCACTGGTGCAAAAAAAAAAAAAATAATAATAATAAAGCCTGTATTTAAAAATGACAATTCAAACACAAACAATTAAAAGACAGGTAATCAAAACCGTGGCCAATCTCAAAGACTCACTTCATACGCTGAAGAATCTCAAGAAGAGCACACACAGGAAGCAGTAAAGGTTAATGGTGACATCTAGTGGTAAATAAATATACTGTATTGTAAACACATTAAACAAGTCCAAATGCTTTCTGTAAAACAAATTCAGAATAAATAATGATAATAATAATGACCAGTGGTGGTGACACGGCTATGGGGTGTTTCAGTACCAATAATCACTAATAACGTAATAACAGTCAAAAATAAAGATGAATGTTTACTTTTGTTTTGCCACAGTGCAGTAAACAACAACATTTATTTGTTTTCAAATGTGCAGTGTGTTGATACAGTGTGTAATCCATCTATTATATAAGAATGCACCCCAATACATTTATACTTAATGGCACTTTGTGTTTTCATCACTGTGCTTCTGTAATATTAACAGTAATAAACTCTCAGCTAACAGCAGAGGGTGATAGTGATCTGTTTTACTTTACGGCTCAAGCAAAGATGTCACAGTGAGGGCGACACTCGTCTTTTTTATGAACATAAATCCTCCATGTGATGCGTGTAAAAGAGACAAGCCGCATAACATAAAGAACAAGACAACATAATTGCCTCGCAGCTTGTATGGCACTCATTCAAGACAAATATTAAATCTAGTTACGTTTCATTTTCTACATTATGTCTATCACATAACCACAGAAATGGACAATGGATGTGTCAAAGAACGTGGCAATTAGTCAAGGAAAATGCATTTCTTATACCTTATTTCTAAAGATACATACAGTACATAAGCCACAACTGGCAGATCTCATTATTGGACTGTCTGCATTGTGTTTTTTCACTCTGGCATTTGCCCAGTTCTTATAGCATGTGAAAACTCTATTATATGAATTATCACAATACTTTTGTTGGTACACTTTCAGGCTGGAGACTTATTTCCCTGTCCATGATGAATGTTTAGTACATAGATGTGAACACAGTGAAGTGTACTATACCAACCTTACCAACCTTACAACAAACATCTATACATATGACAAACCGTGGTGTACAGTTTAACTTCCTCTGCTAAAACTGTAGAATTTATGGGTTAGAAGTGAATATTTCCATCCATAGTTTTGGCACATTGTTCACCCCCATCCATCCATGGGTATCCACTTGTCACTGGCCAGCTCGAAGAACAGATGATGGGGGAGTAGTATGCCGCCTTGGGCAGAGAATCTTGCTAAAGGCCCTGCGGAAACTACTGTGGCAAAGTGGGTAGAGGAATGGGTTAATAGCAGAGTTGAGCCACAGGAGCCAGAAGGTGACCTCGTACCAGTGATGCTGGATGCACCGCCCTCTGCAGGCAGCACGGATGATCATCAGTAGGGTGTACGGTGCCCAGCAGATGGCAAACACACACACTATGATGGCCAGGGACTTAGCAATTTTCTTATCCCTGGACAGACGGCTAGGCTGGGCAGCCCTGCTGGTTGAGGGATCTAGTTTACCCAAAGTGGGAGAGGAGGTGTGGGAGTGAATAGAGCCTCTTACAGCCAGTTTCATCCCAAAACCCAAGTTGTGGGACAGTGGGATACCTTCCCCCTGGGCAGATGCAGGTTCGCTCAGTTGAAGGTGGAGCTGGGCCTCCCTGCTGTTGAGCCTCCTCCTGCGTATGCTGAGGTAAATGCTGAGGTTGAAGAAAGCCACTGAGATGAAAGGAGAGAAAAACTCCAGCATAGAGGCACTCAGCAGGAAGTACCAAGAGTAATAGAACTCTGCAAAGCACTCATCCTTTGGCACGCGGCTCCTGCCCACCACCAGCTCCCAGCATATGATAGCTGGGCCGTACAGGACAAAGGCTAGCACCCAGACAGCAATCATCTTGATTATGGCTTGATGAGTCATGGTCTGTCTGGCACGATAACTTACCTGCAGTAAATACAAGTGTAAATCAGAAAATATACTTTGAGTAATATGTCGGCTTAATTTTATGTGGAATTGCTGCATCCTACCATTATTGTAGAAATAGTTAAAGGGCAAAATTACAGTTTATTCTCCTAACATACACTGTGTCTGTGGTCATAAAAAGATAGGCGATGTTCATTTAACAGCAGTGATGGAAGAGGTTTGATCCAAGACTTTTAAACACAGATGATCAGTGTTGAACAGTGAAACGCTTCAAACCTGGGGACAATTTTACAATATAATCAAGTATCAATAGTCAAATCAAGTAATAATCACATGTTTGTGAAATGAATGAACATTTTGATGGAGAAACATAATATATGGACCATTATTTTCAACATCTTGACATTGTACACAGCAGAAAAGTGCTTGAATGAGAATTAAAGCAACATTATGTAACTTTTCTACCATAAAATAACAGTATCACTACAGTATCATTTTGATGCTATATTGACTTATAGTAGGGTGAATGATGCCTTTGTCATTCCCACTATGCATCCGTTATTGGAATATGTAACTTTGGACACCAGACTGGGGGACAGAAAGCTTTATTTGTTCTTAAAGTAAGTTTAAGTAACTACTAGTCAGCTCAGTCCATGCTGCCCCCACTGGGAGCTTAAAGCATCATGGGAGTGTTTGAATTCACACCAGCAAAAGAGCCTTGGACCGCCGGGAGGAGGAGGTTTTCAGGTCCGGGGCGAGAGGGAGCCAGTCGGGAATGCTGACAGGGAGCAGAGGCTGTATCGTGCCAGAAATGGAGCAAGTGGGCAATGTAACCAGACTCAGCAGCCTCTGTGGACATAACAGAGGGTAAGAGACCCAAGAGGACGTTGATGGAGGAAGATAAGAGGAGAAAAGGAGAAAGTGACCGTGCAAGAGTAAATCTCAGACTGGCTTTTAGTTGCTGGCAAGAGCTTTGTGAAATAAAAGGCTGGAAGATGACAGACACAGAGCTGGGCTTCTTACTGTTGGACTGGAGAGTAATATTAGCAGACTACCATGTCTGGTGTTGTTACACTTGTTTGATGCTTACATGTCTTACATAATGTTGCTTTTTCTCATGACCCTTGTCAATTAGTGTCAAATCCTACGTCCCCGTCCATGTTCTTGTTGAACAAGGGGCGTACTTTACGCCGTCTCCTGCTCTGAAGATGTGCCCTGGTCCTGAATGACAAAAGATTAACTGCAGTTCATCTTCAAAAGAGATGAAAAATGGTTCCACTTATGTTTGTATAAATTAATTGGTATACAGTACTTCTTCTTCTTCACTCAGCGGAGAAGCATCTGGTGTGCTCATAAATCCAATCTGAGATTTTTGCATTATCGCTTCAAATTGTTAGATTCCTCCTGAGAGCTTCTTGGAAGATTCTTCGCTCACCCTTATAATCATACCTTACACAAAACAGGTATCTCTCTAATACTGTGCAGTTAGCATTTCGTTAATGTGCTGACATTTCATCTAAGGTGCCAAATGTATGCATCTAATCTGACCCCATCTTTTCTTTTAAAAGACAAACTTTGTCCTGGGGCTGTTGACGACCCTTTGTCCTTCAATGTTCAGAGAGAAATGCTTTTAGGAAAATGCTACTTGGCTGCCGGTGGCCTGTTTCTGCTATGATTGATCTCTCTAGGTCGGAAGGACCATTGCACCGAAGAGAATCTCTATGATCAAAGCTAGCTAATTAAAGAAGAGGCTCTCTCTCTCTCTGGTGTTATTTGTATTCATTGCTCTGATGTTAAGTGTTTGCTTGTGAAAGGAAACAGAACACTCTCTTTGTCCACTATGCCAAGCCTCATCCCACCTTTGAGTTAACACACATGTGTATAGGATACAGTCAGTCGGCTAATGCACAGAGAAGCACCAACAGAAGGTTAAGTGGGCCTAACAGCAGCCAAGGTATAAATATATGCTAAGTACTAGATATGAGCCAAGACATATAAAAATCTGCATTATTGACACCACACAAGTGTATTTCAGAAAAACAAAGCAGTAGCCAGAAGGAGATGAAATTATATTAAACTGCTGGTGGAAAATTAAAAGTATTTAATTTTAGTTATCTAATATTAGCTTTTTGACAGACTTGTGTTGTTTTATACATTTTTTTTTTCTGAAGCTCTGTCTGTCCCAAAGTCGAAATGTGACTTTTTTTATGTTCGTCAAGGGGAAGGGCTATAATTAGGGGTGGCACTGGGCCTGAATGGGTCAGGAATGATTAACCTCTGCAGATGGGCACATTTGGGAGAATGAGGTGCCACTGCCCCTACCAATGACCTGGGAGACTCACCAGTCAGAAATTAAGCCACACACCACAAGCAGTGAACATTTGTATTGCTACAAGGAAGAAAGGACTTTAAAGATTTAAACACTTTGAGAACTTCACTCAAACGTGGGGGGAAAAAAATGACCCCAAGCTTAGACTTAACTCTGAACATATTTTAGGATACCTTCAACATTTTAGATTCTTGCACACATTTGGCAGGCTAGTGTTTCTGTGTGTCAATCAATCCTAAATTCACTCTGATGGCTCTGCACATCACAGATGTGAGGCACAAGATGTTCCACTCACTGCTCTGGTGACTGACAGGAAGCGGTCGTAGCTGATGAGGACGATGTTGAAGACAGATGCAGAACAAAGCAGGTAGTCCATGACCAGCCATAGCTTACACAGTCGTCGACCCAGAGTCCACCTGCCTGTGAGGATGTAAGGGATGTAGACTGGGATGCAGAATGCCCCTACAGAAACAGAAAGGCTCAACATTAAGCATTTATAATCAGTATATCAACATTTAGTCATGGTTCATAACACACTTAATGCAGTATAATGTAAGCATATATACGTATGTTTTAATAGAGGCTGGTGTATGAACAAAAAATCAATGGCATTATAGTAAAACACAGTTGTAATGACATGAAACTTCATAGGAGAAGTTATAACTGTTGCTGAAAACGCTGCCCATTAAAAAAATACAAAAATAAAAAATAATACGTTTCTTATGATAACATTATTATGTACCATTTATTCAATATTTATATTATGCTTATGATTGTCAATTCAGGGGCAAATTTAAGTAAAGTGTCACCATAAAATAATTTAATTTTTGACCTTTCAGAACTTTAAAAGCAGGAAGTTGACAAATAGTGATGAGTGAAAGTGTGAAAGAACAAATCATAAAGGGATTGCATAAATCAGGAAATGACACTGCAAAATAATATAAAAAAATGTGTCAAGTATTCAAATTATTTATTGGATGGTCCCATTGGCTACTAATTTAAATGCAGCTACAGAGACATTGACAGGAATATATCAAATATATGTGAAGGATTTCAAAACTTCAAAACCCATCATGGACAGATATCATAGCCGAGAAAACTGACTTTATGACAGAAATAATAGTGTCCAATATTTAAATAAGATGACTAAGGTTTGACTTACCTACAAGAAAATCTGATATTGCCAAATTCAGGAAGTAGTAATTACACTGTCTCCTCAAACTCTTGTCCACTTTAAAAGCCAAAATAACCAGTGCGTTACCCAAAACTATCACAACAACCAAAGTCACCATCATCATCATCAAAATAACAAATATGGGTCCTGAAAACACGAAGCTGCTCTGGATTCTAGTTGAGGCATTGCCAAAATAGTATCGACTGGAGTTTGAATCAGTTTCTTCCTCCGACATGATCCTGATATATGAGCCGATGAACGACGCTGTAGTTAAATCCTCAACAGACAGGCGCGGGAATTCATAAACCAGCAACAGGTGCCAGGCGAAAAGACAGTGAATCCAACAAGCCCCATATATCCTCTGAAAGCGTCGCTTTCCTGTTCAAACTGAGCACAATGTGCCAGAATATCCACGAGAGAGCGCACAATGCCTCTCCACAAAACGCTGTCCGGACACTCCGTAAATTACGCACACAGATAAAGCCTTTTGTAATGAGATTTTTTCTCCAAGCAATTGAAAATTGTTTTTACATATTCCATGTAGTGCCAGGTTGTGATTTAATTGTGTTTTTTTATGGCAGAATAAGCTTCATATCATATTTAAGTAATTATCTACACCAAGAAATAGTGTGGTGTTCATTCAGTGGATTTTGGAAGCACAGCACACCTGGTAACTGTCTGAAATATAAACTGAGATATGTGCTTTTAAATAATTTGGCTGACGTCAAACAGTCTTTTTTTCTTTTTCTTTTTTCTCTTTCAAGCTGTGACTCAACTCCAGTCTCCAGTCAGATATTTCCCCTGCTGGAATACAGTCATCGACCTCATATTTGATGCATAAGCACACCACCACCCCACTCAGTTGTGCATGTGTGATGACCCTTACCTCATCCCACACTGTACAAGGTATCAGGAACATTACCTTGCAGCTATAAACAAACAACTGCTACCCTGTGTTTTTTTTATTATTATTATTTCAAGGCTATATTTCTTGTTTCTACAAAGTTGGACATCCAAGGTCTACACCCAACAACAGTTATATGATTTATATCTTGCGTTAGAGATATTGTATCCTATAATAAATCTCATATTTTTGTTAGCACACTCCCCTTTTTTTTCCCTCCCTCGCTGCCCAACAGCCAGTACCTTCAATCAGACTGATATACAAAGCTGTGCAAGCCAGCAGCAGCATGATGGACAAAAGAGACACACACGAGATGTCTGACTAAAGCCTTCATTAACACACCTTCTGAGATTAAGCGTTTTTCCAGTTGTAATTAAATATTCAGTATTCTTGCCTGTGGCACCTCAAAGTGCAGTATTTGGGAATTTGTATATTTCATGTACCTGTTTAGTAACTTGTGTGTGTGTGTGTGTGTGTGTGTGTGTGTGTGTGTCTATAACATCCCTCTGGCATAGAGTGGAAGAAGCTGTAGGCCTTAATTGCATTCTGATACTATCCTGTCAGTCCCCCAGCTGTGGTCCAAGAAAAATGAGAAACACTACAGAACAGTCGAAGTGACTGAAGGAGCCAAGCTTGAATTACTGTTATTTTCTCACAAATGGAACCAACACTGTCTCTCAGACTTAGTAACATCACGGTTGCAAGACAGGAATCTGTGCAGGCAAAGACACATATGGCAAGTGTAGGAGTTTATGTGCAGCTTCATTCACAGTCCTTATCAGTGTTGTTCACAATAACCTCAATTAAAGTGAAATGTCTGTCTAAATCAGCTCTTTAGAACCGTATCTGCTTTTACAGCTTGTCTTAATTAGCCGGTGTCATCATACGCTGCAATTTTCATATCCAATGCGTCAGTTTTGACAAAAGAGTAATGATTGAGTGTTTCATCAAGTGACAAATGTGTTATAATGATCAAATACAAGAATTTGTGTGTGTGATTAGCTCCTCATAATGACAAAATCATCAAAAAGAAAATGTGCCTCTACATTTGGTATTGGATATTTTTGTTTAGGGGATGACGGTTTCATATATTTTTCTGTGTTTATCTTTTATTTGGGTTGTTGAGATACAAGATCTCTTCTTCTGGGGAGTCCTAGTCAAGACATCAACAGGAAAAACAATTCCACATGTTAAAATATATACATTACATAAAACCAACACAAGGGAAATAGTAAAAGAAGCTCGGCATGCAGGCCATACCAGCAATATTTTACATACTACGTATAAGCTGACAGCTAAAAGTCATATAGAGTATGATAAACTGCTCTATTTATACAAGAAAAGGGATGAGTGACAAATAACTTTTGACATTTAATTAATCTCAAACTTGTTGAATCTTAAGTGATTATATATAGAACTGTCCCCTACTCAATATTCAGGAAGTTAAAAGGCTAGTGTCAATAAAATACCTATTAATATAAATGTCAGTTATTAAAATGTGCAAACAGATGGTATGTTCTACACTGAGTTGTGTTATTGTTTGTTTGTGTAATTCATTTAGTTATTGCTTTTATTTTTATTTTGTTTGTTTTTGTCATTTATCATTAAAAGCTGCTAAGTATAATATCATTGCTGAGATACATTGTACACTTCCTCCTGCCATTTGCCATGAGTACAAATAATTTAAAAAAAGAAAGAAAGAAAGCGCAACAAAGGCACTGAGATACCATGGAAACTGATGTTGTGCCGTCATGGAAACTAATGCACAATTTGCAAGATTTACACCAGTGCTGCACTATATATATATATATATAATTGCTTCATAGAAAATGTTGTTTACTTGTCTACTATCCTGCAGATGCTTTCACCAGGCTATAAATATTATATCCCCATGTATTACATTAGTGTCACACATAATGTAAAGATCATGCAGGTGTCTCCCGACATTAATATTAGATCACGGCTCTAAAGGTCATGCTAAAGGTGTCTATAGCATACAGAATGTAAAAATCAAATATCGGGAACAGCATCTCCAAATCCCACAGTGTATTTATTTAAATGTAATTAGACTTTGCCTGTGTTAAATATGTTAAACTACTGCATACATATTAAACAGAATGCAAGAAAAGTGTGTCAGGGAAGCAATCAATTTGGCAGGTGCGTTGTCGCTGGGTTTGGAAATGCATGTGCAGTGACTCATCTGAAAATGGAGGGCACTCCAAAACAAAGCAGTGCTGTGGCTCTCCATTACTCTAGTACTCAAGTGTTTGTGTTTGGATGCTGGGTTAGAGTACTGATGCTATCATACTGTAACAGTGTGCCTATCCACAGTAAACACGGCTCAAATTAAATGATAACATGTACAGAGCACATCCCAGCTCTCCCAACCTAGGGGAGGGTTTTCCAAAACTATATTCATAGCACACAGTATGTTGCAATTTACAAATTTGTAGTGCAAATTGTAGATCTGAGGTAGACATCGTTAACATTAATATTTTTTGCAAACTGTTTCAGTTCTGTATTATCGACTTCTCAATCATCTATTATTGATTAGATTTGAGGTTTAGAAATAGACCAATTTACTCGACACTATTGTAGCTAAACACAAAACTGCAAACACCCAGTCCTGACATTTAAATCAAACCATTGAGGAAAAAAAAACACACAAAAGACTTTTTCAGTTTTGGTTCTTGTCAGACTCTCAGAGAGAGAGAGAGCGAGAGTACAATTTAACAAGAAAAAATATATATATAAAACAAGCAAACAAATGTATAAAACTTGTTCAACTTGATGTTGAATAGCAGGTCAGGATTATACTTAACTAGCTGAATATACTTGATTTGAAAAATCATATTTCCACTGTAGATGTATGAGTCTGCCCTTTAGATTTGAAAGCTAATTTAATTTCGTTCTAGTATTTGGGGTATGAAGCCTCATAAATTCTCAAAATATAAACCTGCACATCTATCGAGACCACCAAAAATGTCTCACGAGCTACGGCAAAAAAGCACAATCTTGTTCTGTTTTTTTTGTTTGTTTTTTTACATTTTCTTAGTTCCCATCTCTGGCCATTTTTGGATTCACTGAAATGAATAAGTATCATTCTCATGTTCAGCAAACAAAAGTATGAACATTAATTTGGATTACTTTAGTAATGAGTTTTCTCGCCTCCACGCAGTTCTGACTAATGCAGGAGTGGCTGTCTTCTGTCATAAAAAGACAATTAGTGGTGATAATTGAAATTGAAGAGCATTACAGCTATTGTCCCCACCCATAGATTTTCATGAATGCTATATAATATATATATTCAATTGCTATGGAAGACATTCAGAAAGTCAAACATTCAAAATTTCAATACAATTTCATTGCATTTCAATGTGAGGTGACTGTTGAAGATGCAGGATTGCATCAGTATGCTGAGATTGGACTAACTTCCATTTGAAGACAACAGAAATATCCCCTGGTAGTCTCAGTCTCCACATCACATCAGAGCTGTCACAGTTTACATAATAAATGCTAATCACTAATGAGAGAACTGAACTCATTGTTGGATAGCTTCACAGCCTCACAGTCTGTTTGGCAGTGCTGCTTGTGAGATGAAGGGTGCTGGCATTTACCTTATGCTCCACATTCACAGAAGCTCATTGAAATGCTGTGGGTGTGCCTCTTTGTGACAGTATTTTGACTTGTTAAATTTTTCATCTCATTTTCAAAAGCACCAAGCTGGTTAATCCATGTATCACTGCACCCCACCCTCATATCAAGCTTTATTGAGCAAGTCATCATTGCAAACATCACTATGCAGTAATTATTCCTGTAAGAATTATGTAGGCACTAAAAGCAAACCCTAAATGTTACATAGCCAGAACGCACACAGTGTTTAAGGGAACAGAAAATAAATAATGAATTGCAGTCAATATGTTTTAAAATGTATAATCTAAAACATCAATTAAATCATACAATTAGTGCTTGTTGTGAAAACACAGAATGGCAAATATAATGTGGTACAGTATAATGTATGTCTCAAATGTAAATAATATATAAATAATCAAAGTATTAATGTTTGCTTTGACCATGATGCATATCAAACTGGTGGTTTATTTTCATTTCTAATGAGATGTTTTGTCAAGATTTGCTGCTTCCACTTGCTTTTCAATAAATTACAGTTATTGTTAGATAAATGTGTTAAAAATACTAAATAAAATTAGGCTGATTACTTCAATTTCCATTCTAAAACTTGATGATGCACTGGGATTAATTCAAAGAAGAGACAATGCATTTGAGGGCTTTTCAGAAGAACAATGCATGTCTGGAGATGAGTCACATTTGAAATGAATGTTATTTTATCAAGCACTGTAAACTGTGTGATAAAAGTAGCATCTGGGCTCATTTCAATATAAAAGGCTATAACATAAAAGAGGACAACAAATAATTATTTGCACCATATATTTTTTAAAACAAGTTGTGCAAAGTACTATAAAATATAAAGTTTTGCCTGATTGGACATCTTGATATCTGCCTGACCTGCCTATTTTGTTGGTGGGAGAAGTTACATCTTTATGATTTTTATAGATTCATTAAAACCATAACCACAGTCATTGTCCACCCACACAGGTGCTTTCACTTAATCTCCTTGATTAGAGCTCTGCAGTGTTTACAAACAGCTCTTAATCGATACATAGTTCCCATTGGTCCTTGAAATTCTTGAATGTTTGGGAATTTAAGGGGAAAAGAAAGCTTAAACAGCCTTGAAAGTTTTTGATAATATACTTAAATGTTTGTTTTTTTAATCTTTTTAATTAAATTTTTAATTAAAGTCTGTGTAAAGGCAATTCTGAGAATTCTTTCAAAATATGTTGGAAAATAGTTGTTGAAAACATGTGAAAAGACTTTTAACGTTATATTACTGAAATGTGGAGTTAGAGGTTAAAACAGTTTTTCACCAGTTTTCAGTCCAGAATTTTGTGGGCGGTCCTAAAGGGTGGCTTGATGACACACTGAGGGCACCCTGAGCATACCCCTGCACCCCTAGCAGAGAGATAGAGATTAATTCATCTTTCTCAGAGTGTTTTAAAGTTAGTCATGTCATTTACTGAACTGACACGTTTCAGTCACTTCAAAATTGCTGCTTGATTCCTCCCACAAATGGACGTGGCTTCATCACATTCAGCGGACACGCCCCCACAGTCCTGGAGCTGAGAATACTGCTCATTTTTACCTGATTTTGACACCTAAGTTCATAAACTTGTCGATATTTTGAATTATTCAAATTTTGCTGGGTGGTTAATAAAATGTGTCATTTGCTTTGACAAAGTGTTACAGTCGTGTGTGATGAGTGACCTCCATGTCCAAACTATGTTGTGTTAGGTCCTTGAATTTGAGGGAACTGAAAAGTCCTTAACTTGAATTTGATGTTCAAGAAGATGTGGGATCCCTGATAACTTGTTTCATTCTTATTGACAGCGCTTCATTCCCAGCATAGCCCCACCTGCCTAGAGGTCTAATCAGCCAAAGTAATTGCAAACACCTGAGAGGCTGTGCACCCTGGGACGCAACATATCAATGTTGAACTGTGGCCCCATTTACACCCGGTACTGACATGTGCAGCTGCATCTGAATAAATTGTCTGGAACAGCATTCAATCCATGGACCTCTGCGTTTTCAGCTTGTATTAGCATTTCCCATTATTTAGACTCTGTCCACTCTTTTATGAAATCTCAATATGCAAATTGCTTAGGCAGGGTTGCCAAACTTGTAAATAAGCATAGGTTGGCCGTGGTCAAATGAACGATTTCCATGCATGGGCGTCATTCCTTTTCACATTTCTTTCTGAGAGGAACAATCTGCTAGCTGGTGTTACTACTTGTAGATTTTGCCAGGCTTGTTTTAAAAAGGAGACTGAGGTGAATTGGTAGGCAGAGTTTTTTCTCTTGCTGTATGTATGAGATACGATGTGGTCTGGACATTTACACCTAAATGGGGTCAGTATTTCCTGTCATGCTGAATATATGATGGACACAATTACATACAATACATTGGAAATGCTGCAGTGGACTGTTCATAACTCATCTTTTCTTGATTTTTAACAACAACAAAAAAACAGTTTACAAGAACCTAAGACACTAAAAGCAACCAGTGAATCTAGAATAGTTTTGCACTACAGGTAAGCATGCCACATGTTGGACAGAGAGAAGGACTATTGATCTGTGGCTGTTAGCTGAACCATTCACCAAGCTCATGCTGTACATCAAGAAAAAAATAGACTCAAATGTAATTTATTGCCATCTATTAGCTTCAAAGTACATTTTACAACTACAGCACAAAAGCATAATGTTTTAAAAGAAGACCAATTTATCATCTCTGGTTCCTTTGTAGCCAGTCACTTTACTAAGCAGTCAAATAAGCCTTTCCTATTCTCACTGCTCCATGTGAAGGGAATACATGCTGTACTTTTTTCCTCTACCTTTCCCTCACTCACTGCCTCTCTCCTTGTCTGTCCCTAAAATGTCCCTGCTGGGGATTCTATCTCCTGGTTCCTTTTGAAGCAGTGGCCTCTCTTTGCCTCCATTATCTTGTAATTTGTGAAGGATTACGCTCTGGAGCACACACAGTCCACCCCGTTGCTTAAGAACTGTGACAGCTTACAATAATTGCCATGCTAATTAGCAGGAACTAGCCCAGTGCGCTTCTTTCCCTCACCAGACCCGATTTGATGAATATGCTTTGATTAATGTCTGTGTTTCCATAACTTCCGCACCATTGTAATTAAATATGTCACTGATGATTATGAATGACTACTGCGTGTTAACAAATAAAATGTAGGCCATTGTTCTTGAAGGACACAGAGAAAATCCTGCTACTCAGAAGGTTTTATTAAGAGGTAGGACCAGTGTAAGGAGCAGCACAGAAACTGCAATGAGATCAATACAAACATCCCTAGAGTGTGAAGCAAATTATGATCAGCTCAACCATGATGACTTGAAAACTGATGGAAACAATGGCTCCTTCATATCAACAGCCTCATATCTGTATGTAGGGCATGCCAGTAATAATAACAACCAGATATATACACTGTCTGAAAATCAAAATGAAGTTGTGAAGAGGCTATTTCTTCTCCCAGCATGACCGTCTCAAGTGAGAGGCCTGAGATTGAGCACATTTTCTCCTTAATAGTCTACAACATCACTTTGGCTCAACCATGAAAATATTGTAAGAGGATAATGATGCTTAGAACTGACAAACATGTGACACACGTTGTTTTTTATCAATGATTTCAGAGCCCAAAACCATTATAGCTACATTTTAGTGCAGCAGTTTATCCCTGCTTGGCATAATTGTGCAGATTTCAAGAACTTGTTACTCTGTGACGATGGATTTTGCAGTTGTTCTGACAGACGCATCTGCATTATAAGTACCACTGAGTTGTTTGTCTCATGTTGCTTTGAAAACTCATAATATAGTGCTGATTTACAGACTTATTTTACAGCTGACAAATGCTATTCAAACCCAAAGAACTCACCTGTGTAGCATGGTTTGTGCATGTAATTTAGCATCCAGCATTCAAGTCCATCGAGTGTTTCTGTTATTTTGTCTACCCCCTGCAGGTCTACTGTATATTAGCCTTGCCTGTGATCATGTTCTTGGTCAACATGGCCACTCAAAAAGACTTCTCTCTTCTCATAGGTGACTTAGGAACTCATCTTTGAAGTCCTCTCTGACAACATTCATTACAGCAATAACCTCCCAGCACCCTCTCTGCCAGATATGCACATGCCTCAGGGGACATAATTGCTCGAAGGGCCTTCAAAGCCACTCACAGAGAACTGACCTTCAATATCTCAAAAATGTCTGCAGCTACGGTTTTATACACAGAATAGCAGAGCCCAAAATGTCTAGGGTGAGTAACCTTTAAAATAGAAGTAAGGCACAATTAAGGGTAGAAGGTTTAAAATGTGCCAGTGATGCTCAGGTGTTCTTACTGACAGAAGCATAGTAATAAATAAATGCAGCTCTAACGTGTGCGGACGTCATCTGGTGCAGTAAATACTTCCATCTAGTGTACAAAGAAAGAATTGGGCTCTAGTGAGTAATTCAATTAAGAGTTCATTAACAAATCACTAAGAAAATATCATATGCTATATTTAATGACACGTGAGAGGATTTTATCTGTAAAGTAGGGATCATTTAGCACAGAATACACAAGATTTTCACAAAGGATATATGAGAAGTATGTGATATGGTTATCATACAGTAAAATTCTCACCAGTGTAGTCTAAATGTTGACATTTGGAAACACAGCGGCATTGCTATAAATATTTAAAGGTGCCAACAATAGTTAGGTTTAAGGTTTAATGAATAAATCCTCAGTTTAGCTCAGTTGTCTCACTGGAAGTGACACAAATGTAGCAGAAAAGCTGGTGCCAGCAGGTGTAAAACAATTTGGGTGGTTATAACATTAATGTAAACCTTTGTCTTCATTTCAAGTGTTTCAGTTAATGCGACACATATGGAAGATTTTAAGACAACAGCACTTGCTGTTGGTGTTGTTGTATTTTACTAGGGATGTGCAGCTACATGGTAGGCCTATTTGTTAGACCATTTGGACACAAGTATCCTGAGTTATTAAGGTTGATGATGTATGTTGTATGCTCCACTTGAGCAATGTCGCTGTATCATTAGTGAGAAACACACCCATGGTCACAAACTTTTGCTGCATGGTTAGACTTCTTTCTGAATACTATATGCTTGACTGACAGCTCCCTCCATTGGAGTGCGGTTGTATGAGGTGCTTATGCATAGATATATACAATATTACCTACAGTAGACGGGCCCCCAGGTTTGAGGATCAGACAGAGATCCAAGTCAAGTTAAGTCAAGTCAATTTATCGCAAGAATAAAAACAACAATGTTATAAGAAACAACAAAACAATATAAAATGAATAATAAAATAGACAAAATCATTAATAGTGCAGCCTCAGACTGAGCTAAAAGCAAGATCATAAAAGTAAGATTTTAAACTGGATTTGAACTTGTCAATAGTGGGGCAGGACTTTATGTGATGGGGTAGGCTATTCCAGAGCTTGGGAGCAGCAACAGAGAAGGCACGGTCGCCTTTAGTCTTTAGGCGCAAATGGGGGACTGAGAGGAACCGATGTGATGATGACCTGAGAGATCAGGGGGCAGGGTATGGAACCAAGAGATCAGAAATATATAGCGGAGCTAAACCATTTAGGGCTTTGTAAACAATTAATGAAATCCTAAAACTGATTTTAAATTTCACTGGCAACCAGTGTAAGTGTGCCAGGATTGGGGTGATGTGTTGTCTTTTTTTTGAAGAAGTTAAAAGTCTTGCAGCTGCATTTTGCACCATTTGGAAAGGTCTGGAAAGGGTGGAGTCAGTTAGCCCTATGTAGAGGGAATTACAATAATCCAACCGAGAGGTAATAAAAGCATGGATGACTGTCTCCACATCCTTCTGAGATAAAAAAAAAAAAAAACGGCTTGAATTTGGCGATGGCTCTGAGCTGATAAAAACTACTCTTAACAACATTACTGACCTGACTGTTAAAACTTAGGGGACTGTCAAAAAGGACACCCAGACAATGACAATTTGGAGCTAGTGGTGACAGAAACAGGTGGACCAAAGATAAAGATTTTGTAAGGAGCAGGTGCTATTGGGTGTGATCAGATCCAGGCAAAGAAGCAGAGTGATGCACTGCTGTGGACATTAATATTTCAGCCACATAAAAATAACCCAATCAAAAACATCTATATGCAAAAAAATAAATATATATATATATATCTTCAAACAGGCCTTTTAATTGTTTTAAAAAATAATATTTGTAAACGTAAAAAAATAGTAAGGTAAGTCTGACTGGCTGCACCTGTTCAGCAGCTGCCCGGTCACATGACCGTCAGCTGATCGGCGTGATCAAATTTCGGCTGTGAAGTTTGTTTGTGCGTCTCAGCTGCGGCTAAACGAGACCAAAGTCTGCGAAAGTGGGCTGAATTAAAGACTTGAAAACCCTTACCTGTAAGTCTAAAGTCAAAGTCTCATTTTAACAGACTAGGTAAGCCTAATTAGCGTAGTGATCAAGTAAATGGCCTGTTGGAAAGTTTGTGTTTTTTTCCTGCACAGTCAAGTTAATACTAAGCATTTAAATGTGCTCTTTTAACTGTTTGTATTTGCTTCTATCTAATAGCTTTTTGTCCCTAATATGTCGGACAGGGATTTACTGTTAATAACCGGTGTTATTGGGCCAGAGAAGGCGAAGTGGTGATGGAGGCAGACACGCTTGAGAACCAGCTTCTCCTCTATGCTAAAACAGGCAGCTGTCCTCACATTGAGAGGCTCCTTCAGTCCAGGATCCATCAAAACACCTCTCTGGATATCAACTGCAGATGTAAGTAAAAACATGAGATACTCTGATGTATCACAGGAGAGTGTTGCATGTTGCTTTCTGTCACTGCAGCGAGGTCTAAAGTCAGCTCAGGATGGACGCCCCTCCATATGGCCTGTTACTTTGGACACAGAGAAGTTGTGGAGGAGTTGCTCAAGGTAAGAGCTGATGTCACTCTGTATATTAAGTGCAGTAGATATTTTCAGCCGGTATATTGTGTGTAATATGGATCACATCATGCAGGCAGGTGCTGATGTAAATCTGCAGAACAACATGGGTGACACACCTCTACACAAAGCAGCCTACACTGGGAGAAAGGTAAAACATTACCTGTCAGCTCATATATATATATATATATATAATATATATATAAATATATATATATATATATATATAATAATATATATATTACATACATACTACTACAGATATCTATAATATCTATAATAGTATCATTATTCTATATAATATTAATATCTATATATTATATATTTATCGAGTAGCTTTTGAGGGGCAGTGTATTTTCTCACTGAGTGGGAATCACTGTCATAGACCTTTTCCTTCCTCCATTGAAGCCTGTGAGATGACAAGTGATGGTCAGATTTTCCTTTTTTCCTTCCTTTGGACCCCTTCAGGAAATTGTCTGTTGTTGCGCGGTATGATGCCTGTTCCAACATAATCAATGGAACAGCTCAAATCCCCAAGATGTCACAGAGGATGATGAAATCATTACAATGCTGGAGGGTATGAAATGATGGGATTATATATATATATATATATATATATATATATTTTCTACTCATTACTATACCTTTGTTCTCAAGTAGTGTTTGGTTTGTGCAGCTGCAGAGAGAAGAGAGACAAGGCGACGAGAGGAGAAGCTTCTGGAAGCAGCCAGGGAGGGGGACATCTCTACTCTGTCTAAGATGGTCAGCGTCTGACCTTTCTTAAAAACTTTGGCAGAATACACAGAAAGAGGCATCTGTGCCTTTTCATGAGTTCTGTTGTCTCTGAGATTGTGAATATGCACAAACTGCAGGATTATGGTTATATTTGTCCAGATTCTTGGTCGCAAACATCAAACAAGTGTCTGATGTGTCTGATGCTCAGACAGGAGGCGACAAGTTTGTATCAGAGACTTCCACAAATGAGATACAGTAGCATGTCCCAGTCCTGTTGTGTTTTAGTAAACCAGAGCAGATTTTTTTGAAAATCGTCACAACAAAATTATAATTGCCCTTTTGTCTGTGTATTGTTACTGACTTAAGGTAGATACTTATATATTTATATAAAGATTAGTTTCTGTTGTAAAAGGAAGATGTCCGTGTCTTATGCTTCGTTAATTTTCTGTTGTTCGGTCTCCTGATCTCCAGCTCAGTGGAAAAGAAACGCCAGATATTCACTGCAGGGACTCGGTGGGGAATACGCCTTTACACTGTGCAGCCTACAGAGGGCAGAAGCAGTGCATTATAAAGCTGCTCAAGTCTGGAGCCAGCCCATGTATTAAAAACAGCAATGGTACATCACTTAACTTTAAAGATCACCTCTTGTTTTCCCCAGTGTATTGCACGATAATTTATTGCATGGCTGATTGTGTTGCAGACCAGACAGCATTAGACCTGATCCGCAGTGATGAACTGAGACTTATTCTAGCAGCCTATCAAGTCAAGGTAAGGACAGACGAGTTAATCTTATGACATTTTCCTCTTTCCAGAAGAAAAACCTGAGGTACAGGTACAGAAATCGAGGTACAGCAGGACATTTTTTCATTTCTTCCATGTAAAAACATTTGTGCTTGTACTGTGAGCTGGTGTCATTCTGTCCAACTTCCAGCTCTACACCACATATTAAATTTGGTATCTGAGTCATGGTCCACAAGGACAATTTCTATTTATTTTAGTGATCTAGTGATCTTTTTTTCTAGTCAGAAAAAAACACAATCTAATGAACAGATTGCTGTGAAATTCACTGATCTCATTCCTGTTTACCAGAAGATTAAATATTCTAATTTTGGACTCTCCATGAGCCAATTACTTTTTTTTTTTTTTTTTTTTTTGTACTTAAAATCAACACTTGGTGTGTCTAGCACCATAATCACAGATTAGTTGTTTGCATTTTCCGTTTTAGGAAAAAGTAGACTTTGCTTTCCTGCACCTGGTCTTTAAAAATTGTTGCCAACAGCTATCTTTCTGCACTTCCTCTTTTCATGTATTTCTATACATTTTCCACTTAAGGCCTGGTGACTCTGGAGAGAAGGCCTTGCAAGTCAGCAGTCCTTGCTCTTGCTTAGATATCTGATTAGTCTGGCACAGCTTCACTGCAGAGCATTGCATAGTCATGGTGGAAATAAAATTTTAAAAAAGCACTAAGCTATTAGGTAAATTAAAAATATATTTTATTCACCTCTGAAACTATGCAGATTGAAGTGAGCTATAACCAAAAGCTCTTCAGCACTGTCAACCAGGCTCAGTCTGTAATTATAATTTTTTTGAAAAGTATTATTTTCTTCCCCACAAAGGATGCGAATAGTGGGGTGCAGAAGATTGAAGGCCCTCTCTGGAAGGTACCCAGATGCTGAAGTGTATTCTTTTCCACACTTCATATGTCAGGCAATGTTTTTGTTCACACTCCTCCACATTTGACGATATAGATGTGCATACATTCTACATATCTTCTGAAACAATTTCCTATTAAATTTCATGTCAAGGGTGTCTGTGAAATGCTAGATTCATACATTTCTATTGTTCACTTTTGCTGCATAGTGGATCTGTTGTTGACTTCATGTCCCTGGCAGAGTTCACGCTTTCTCGGATGGCGATCCCACTGGGTTGTGATTGAAGATGGAGCTCTCTCCTGGTACCACAGACAGTGAGATAGCTTTTATATGTATGCATTCTTTTCTTAATAAATATAGTAGTAAGTATAGTATAGTTTGCATGCTGATATTGCCATGGTAGAAGTTTCTCTCTTGCTGCTTGTCCTTGATTCGCCGTCTGTAAAAACCCATAAATAAAAGCATTTCCTCCAGATATTTCTTGTCAAATGGAGACATCAGTATAAGTAGTAGTGGAGTAGCTGTAGGTAGGGTTCTTATTTTATACAGCGGGTGTCTTGGGTTTGATGTCATGTCAATGTGCTCTCTTGTGTTTCTTTTTATAGAGCTGATGCACAGGCTGGTGTCAGAAAACAGGGCTCCAAGTCTCTAACACAATCTTACTGCATGGTAGGTAATAAGAGATTAGAGGCTCACTGTCATTAACCTTCATGACTACACGAGGATGCTCAGTCCTGCGATGTTTCACTTGTGGTCACATTGTATCGACATGACATGACATCATCATGTTTGACGTTTAGTGCAGCAAGCATGACTGTAGGTAATGTCATTCTGTCATTCTAGGTCAAACCATGGGATCATTGCTTCTTCATGCTCAGGTGCTTTGATGACACTGTACATTATTTTAAGGTGCCCTCAAAGACAGATTCAGTGTCTGCAAGAAAAGTGAGATGAGATTCACCTTCTATGCTGTTGCTAAACCCTTACATCCTAACTAATTTGTCTAAGTGTGCCTACAAGGCTGAACAGCATTGCGAATGTTAATCATATTTGTCCACTTAGAGATGGCTGGATGCCTTTGAGGCACATTCGTCTTACAGTACTCGCCACTGCACTGAGGAAAAGATTATCGATGATGCAGATGGTGACGGTGGCACCACAGTGAGGAATCTGTCACACGCCCTTCAGGTAAAATTAAATTCAGACCTTTTTTTAATAGGGGTGTGTTATTAGGTGACAGTAGGGAGGAAGTGCTAATGAGGGAGGAGGATTCCAGTGTCTAAGTGTGTCTCTTGGCATGTGCTTTTGCAGGCGGCCAATGCTTTCCAGCAGAAATTGGAGAGTGAAGTGTCAATATTTCTATCGATGGTGAAGAATGAGGAGAACTGTGGTAGGCGTCCTGGAATTGGTCACATATACATGTAGTTAATGTCTACAAGTACATTAATTGTTTACTCGGTGGACAGAAAAATAATTGCAAACAATAGATCTGACTCTGTGGTTCTCAACCTGTTGTTCAGTGGTAAGGAGAAAAATATTTCAGCTATTTTTTTTTTTCTGACCTTTATCGAATTGTTGCTTATTTTATTGTGAAAGTTTTAGAATTGGGAACGTTTTACATCTAGTCATCTAAAAATCTAATCTGAGAAAGAAACATCACTCTTTGGCTTAACTGCTTAAAGTTTATAGACATATACAACCTATAGCCTAACCAGTTTGTACATGCCCCTGCTGACGTCACATTGACGTGACCATGTGGTTTTAATTTGAATATTTTAATAAATTTTAAAGTGTACATTGCAATAGCAATAAAAAATAAGTCACAGCAACATTAAAAAAATAACATGCCAAAATGTATTTATTTTTTGAAAGCATTGGCTGCCCCTCTGTTACTGAAAGCCAAAGAGACCGGTGAGCTCTCCAGTGAAACCTGCGCTGCTCTCCATCAGTGCCTTGAACTACTTTCAAAACAAGAGGAGGTAAGTAAGCATCTCCTTCATCCTACTCAAGCCTGTATCAACCGTACACCAGACAACACAGTTGCCTTTAGGACTCAAGTACATCATTCTGCCACTCTTGGCCTTGTGACAAATTTCTGCAATATTGTATTTGATGTAATAGTCTTGGAAGCAAGCTGTTTCTTTTCACATTAGCTGCAGCCCAGTGAGCATGTATGAATCTTCGTCTCATTGACTCCCATACGCTCACCCATGTGCTGTGCTCCTATTGGCTGAATATATTCCACTGAATGATTACAAGAACCTCAAGCTCCTCCCCTTACGTTCACTGCCTCATAGCAATCAGATTTGAAGTTTGTGTGCGCGAACGTGTGTGTGTCCCCGTCCACCTGTCCCAGTGGCTGTGCTGCACCCTTGGGGGCGGGGAGGGAGCAATAGAACCGTGTAGTAATCACTGGCATGTCTGTCGGAAGGACACAGGCAAGATCCGCTTTTATGCTTAGGTCTGCATTCAGCTCGCAGATCAGTGTAGACACACACACAGAGACACCCTTGGACTTGGATCCACACACTCCTGCTCTAGGGGAAAGGCTGTGTGCGTTGAGCGAGTGAACTGAAGCGCATGCATATTCACAGACCCAGCTGGAGATACATGCATTCACCCTCACACAGTGAAAATACACGCTCGCAGGCACACTTCCACATGCCAGAGCATCCGAGCACAGGAGGAAGAAGAGACAGTGACGGCACTCTCATCCAGTATCTGCACAGGTACAAACCAAAACACTTGTTCTTGCATCTTCTTGCATCTTTTATTATAATCGGTTGAACTGTCTGTGTTTTAAGTGTGCTGTTCCCTCATGACTTAGTGTAACATGTTTAAAGTTTGGCACAGATAAGATGTTTTTAAGTGTGTTCTAGATATAAGGGCTGGTCTGAAGCATTGGCATATGCGAAATCATCAATATGCGGAGGTCAGTCCTATGGATTTAATGATCTGAATTTAGAGTGTAAACTGAGCATGTTTGAAGCGCTACTGACTCTTTCTTTTAACAAGATCAATTGTAATGTAATGATTCGAATCTGCTTAAGTAAGGGCATGGGGAGGGGTCGATTAAATTGCATCGAGGACATATTTGATATTGTTATACTTTAAAGTTTGGCTTTTGGGATAAAGATTGTGGCTTCAACCGTTTCAACGCAGCAGTTGTTGTGATTCACTGCACTGTAGACGATGATAAATTGGTCTCGCACTACTTTTTTGTCTCGCAACCAATTAATTTTAAATTGGCACGCTGTCAAAATGCAACACTAAAATGCTGAGACTGTGTCTACTGATTTCTGGTAACAGTATGGTTGATGTGCTGCATCTCTCTTATTGCAAAACAATCAGCGAAGCAGGAATTAAGATTATATTTATATCTAGATGCAGTTAAGGACTCCTGAGTCTACATTTGGTTTTGTAGAACAACAGAAAGAATCCTGCACTGGATACATGAAAACTGTACTTTGGTAGTCTACTGGATATAATACTGCACAATAATGCCCAAACGCATTATGTTTACGCAGTGATGTGCGCATTGTCAAACCACATTATCTTAGTATAAATTGGCAACAGCTGCTGTCCTGTCACAAGGAATAACCCTGCATTGTAATCACGGGGAGGCTGAGAACACTCACTACAGTCTCATCAGACAGGAAACGCTGAAAGTGTCATAACAATGGATACTTAACTAATTTCTGACAACCTGATAGGATGAGAATAAAAAAATTGTTTAACAAGCAACTTTCGTCCACTGCTCTCATGCTAAGATGGAGCTACCACATGTACTAACAGGATTATATTTCCTACACTGCTGAGATTGGCTGTATTATGGCGTATTAACTCTAATCCCACATTCCCATTGTCCCACCCCAGATGCCTCTATTTGCTGCCATGCAGACATTTGTTTTCTACAGTACTTAATATATAGTGGTCACATGCTGTTGTGCATGTGCTTTGACATCCAGGCTTTACAGCAATTACAGGGAGAACAGATGAGTAACGCCCCTCAGCAGAGTATATGTGATCTGACCCATTTCAGCAGCTGCTCAAATGAGTATGTTAGTGAGAGTGCCACGTTCATACCGTACGTGCAGGGCGCAGTATGACTGCATGGTGACTTCTGTACGCAGTGGAGAGATTTGTGCTGCTTCACAAAAACATTGTCATGAAGATTGAGCTGCAGATAGGCAGTCCTGGGCAGAAACTCTCTTGGGGGTTGTGACAGTCACACACACACACACACAGATTTATAAGCTCAACCCAGGCAGCAGGCTTCCACACCTGTCAAGAAAACAAATGGAGGCTTACAGCATGAAACCACTTAGTGGTGACACGCAGATAAGCAGATCTGTCAGTTTGTATTGCTCTGAGGGCAGGAGAATGGCAGCATAGTATCTTTTTTTTTTCCCTCTAATTTATTTGCAGACTATAAAAAGGCAGATTGCCCTTCAAACCCTTGGGGATTGGTGGGAACACAAAGTACCGTTTGACCTTTACTTTAACCATCGCCACATGGGTAACTGACCTACTGACTGTCATCTCACACCCAGGAGAGACTTCACCGGGCACAGCTAAATGTTCTTGCAGGTCCCCGCGCTGCCTTCATTCTTTATCGGGTCACACGCGATCAGTATAAGAAGAAGAAGTGTATATTCAACCATATCTTTTTGGATTCTGACCTTTTTAAGAAAAGGGTGTGTATGTGTAGAGAGGTACCTGGGAGTATTTCGGTGTAATTGGTTACTGAATTGCTTTGCTGCACCAGTACTCACGTTACGCTCCAATGAAAAAATGTATGCTCCCAGCCATCACAGTCATGTAAAGTCTGACGTAGTTACAGAGTACCATACTGTATAGAGCTATAATAAATTTGCCTCTGAGATTTGCTTCCCCTTCAGCAGAGAAAACGCATTTCAGAACAAAGTAAAAGCTCTACCCTTTGGAGTGTTGGCCAAGGAGAAGCTTCCCTCCCAGGCTTCAGCAAAAGCTACTGCACACAGCCTCAGCAGGGCTTAAAATAGTGCTGTTTGTGCTCAGAGAAGAGGATGCAGTGAGAGCGAAAAAGCTGGCTGGGATACTCACACAACAAAGTGTTCTGTCGCTGGATGTGCTCTTAAGCCAAGTGCCAGGGAGTGTTATCACAGGCCCCTACACAGCAAGCTCATCTACTATACACCATACATTTTTTTTAAAACAGCAAAAAAAGGCTTGATGCCTTGCAAGAACATTCTTTTTATATCAAATGTGTCTTATCTGCAGCAGTCAGTGTGTTTTTGTTGATTGGAAGATCATATTTTGGTAAACTGGCAGATTTTAAAATAGACACTTGATTTCTAACCACTACATTTCTTTTAAATTGTGTTTTGCTTAACATTAACTTGCCGATTAATTGTCTCAAAAACACTACACTTTCTGTTATCTGTATGGAAGGGACAGAATCTGCACATCGACAGTGATACTGTATTTCTCTTTCTACACAGAGCAACGTGACTGAACATAAAGTATAACAAGTGTGATGACAGCAAGAACCAAAAGTGTGAAGCTTGCCTTTGACTGTAGGTGCCAGACAGCTGCTGAACCTTGTGTGAAAGAAGCTTCTCGTGAGCTTCTCTCGCAGTTAAATGAACAGGATCGAGGTGTATATAAAGTAATCGTGGATAACAAGTGTGATTGTGGGTTTCTGGTTACAAATGTGTGTATTTGTAGAAATGTAATATGTGGCAAAGTCATGAGTGCTGTAAAATTAATGAGCTTGAAACATTCCTATGAGAGATTTTGTACAGCTCTCTGCAGAGCCGGGATCAGTATATTGTTGCACAAGAGTCAATCTCATCTTACTGTACAATATGTATAATTAAGTTTTGCTGAGTCAAGCCTTGGACACGGAAGAAATCAGGCTTACATTAAGTATTTCCCTCATTTTATATACATATTAAACCCTTAGGGGTGCTCCGATCGAGTATGAATGGATTGGAATCAATCAATATTCATTACAAATGGCTGGATCGGCAGCCTTGAAGTTTGCTGATCAGAAAAAACTAATCAGGAAATAGATAACAGTGTCACTCAGTGTTTGCACGGCCTCGTCCATCATGTGTCACTGATCTCCACCACACAGGAGTCTGAAGCAGTTTATGTTCCCGAGGTTAAGTTAGAGCTGCTGACTGCAGTGGGACATTATCTTGTATACTGTATATTTTCTTTATGAAAGTCTCATTAAAATAAGTGTTAAATTTAACTGACACTAGGTCATATTTCACATTTTGTTTTTTTAATGATCGTAAACATCTTGGAGTAGAATTCCACCGAAATTTGACCTCGTGGACCACAAAAAAATCTCCATAGTGATCACTGAAACATTGTCTCCATGACGGTTACAGCCACATTATCTGAAAGGGAAACGGGTGAGCCGCAGATACACTTGGTTACAGGTATGAATTATAACCCGCCTTGAGCACATCAGCAGATGTGATAACAGGTGTTTTTCTGCGCGGCTGTGCACTGGATTGATAATTCCTCAGGCAGTTTAAGAACTTTTTGTCTTTTTAAGAGAAGGATTTGGCCCAGCTTTGCAGTCTCAGATTTATAGTGTGATTTACAAGCTCCAGTTTCTTTCAGATCCCACTGCTTCCCTCAAGGTGACTCCGGGAGTTTTTCTAAACCGTAGAGGCTATACTTCATTTTTATGATCAGTGCACTTTCTTTCCTTTGTGAATATTTTTTGTGGTCGGTTTATAAAACTTTAAATTTCTTTAAAGTTTTTGTTTTTTTAAGAAAAATGTGTTGTTATAGCTATTATCTTACTCTATATCATTTTTAGTAGCATCTGTGGATTTTTCATTTAATTGCCCGACTCCTGTTTATTTAGTAAAGGACAAACGGCAGCATTAGACAATAGGAAACACTGATCTGGTCTGTTCCACAGTGGCCTGGCTCAGGTTGCTCTGAAGGGACACTCAATCCTGGGCTACAGAGCTCTCAGAGGCTGGGGTGTTTGGTTCCGACTGGAGGAAACCAGATCTGTGGGCAGGGTTAGAACAATGACCTGCCATCAGAACCACAAAGACGCACGCACTGCGACAACATAAGCAGATCAATACCTTTTGTATCAATCAAACCATCAGTCAATCACAAATCTACCAATAAGACTTTCTATAATGTAAACATGTTGGATCATCTTTCATCTGTCTGGTGGCCCTGTTTGCAGGTGTGGAGTCTGAAGTTAGAGCAGGAGGTGGAGAAGAACAAAGCTCTGACAGAGGCTCTGCAGACATTGGCAACTGAGCACTACGAACTCAAGCAGTCCCTGTGTAAGAACAGGAGGTCATCCACCCTCAGTACCCTCACTGAAGATGACTTCTATGATGCTGTGTCAGGTCAGCAGCCCTTAGTGAAGTAATCAAGAAGTTAATATACTGGGGAGATCAGTACATCCTCACTGTACATCTTGTTCTTCACGCTGTGCCTTGGTCAGGTCATAAATTAGACAAATGTAGTCATAAGCATTATCTGAAGTTATTTTACTAATCTTGCACGTAGAGTAACACTGAGCTAAATGTATTTTCATTCATTTCTTCCATTGCAGAACTTCCATTAAAGATATCATGCACAGATTTTGACGTCTAGCAATGCTATAGAGCAATATTTTTACGAGTAGGTCCCCGTTGTGCATGTGGACAAGCATGCAGCATTTTTTCTGCTGCTATTTGACAGTCGATGGCAGCAAAAAGCACAAAGAAGTGCAGCAATTTGCCAAGAAAAGCGGGGGGGAAGAAGAAGTGTGCTGGCTTGCATTAAAATGTTTTATGGTGAAGGCATTTAAAGTTTGTCAGGGTTAGAAATATAAAGTATGAACGCTCTTAAGTAACATTGAATGTAGACATAACGTTGTTCTCCACAGTGCAACTCCTAAGAATTGTATTTACATACAGTTCTCTCTTTTATATACAGAATAACGAGCAGAGTTAAAGCGTGTACTCCATGTGCGTGTGTGCATAGTTACCCGGTGACACTTAACATTGCCGATGTCCTCTTCTCTTATACTCAAGGGTAATGAGGTAGTGTCACTGTTGCTGCTTTAGTTTTTTTTAAGTAGAATTCAGCAGTGGTTAGACAAGATTATTTCACAATGTTTACATTTATCATGCACAGTATCGCCTGTGGCGAAATGGATCATGCACAATTTCCTTTGTCGTATACCCAAAAGCCTCACTGTCTACAGCAGACTTCCTTCTACAAAATGTTTGTGCACTGTGGACCAATCTTTCTCAGGAATCATTGCATTATTCATAGATAGCCCTGAGTTATCTACTAGCCAGAGACACTCTGCCCGTAGACTCCAAACTGTGCTCAGCATATATATGAGAATCACACGCTGAGCTGTGTGCGTAAAGCCCACTCACGTGTTTTTGTTTATATAAAGGACGTTTATGAAGCTGTGTTGTATCCGCTGCCAACTTGGAACACAGTACATACGTTACAGCCATGCAGCTGTGTGAAGTTTTATTTTCTGTCGACACATTATTCACTATACATGTACTCACAATAAGCACTCATATCTCAGAGTAACATATACAATCGGCACAACACTAGTCTCCCCTTCCTTTTGTGTATGTGAAAGTACCTGTACTGTCACTAACAGCACTGGGTAGGGGAGGAGTAGCATCCAGCAGCACAGAGCAAACAATGTTGGAGGAAATGAAGCCTCTGTGTGGCCTCTCATTGGAACACAATCCTCAGGTGGGGTTTGGCTGGCGGCAGGGAGGGGGAAGGTTGGAGAGGAACTCGAGCACACAAGTGCTTATTTGCGGACAGTGTACTCTTCAGGCTGCAGCATCTCCGAGCCGGGGCCACTCGAACCTATATGTATGAATGTACGCATGTGTGAGTGTTGACCTGGCACACTTGGCATGACCAGGCATCTGCCCCCTGTCATCATCTCACAGAGTCGGAGTCGGAGCTCTCTGTGAGCGGCTTCCTGTCTGTGGCCAGCCACTCCTGTGAAGAGGACGAGGGGAGAGACGCCCCCCTTCTCAGCAGCCTCCGCCATCCCAACGCACTCAGGGGGCCTACCGGAATGTCAGGGGAGGGTGACCATGGCAACGAACCAGCCCAGTACAATGGAGTCAAGAAGCACAGGTGGGACATGCTCCAGTTATGATGTCATGCTTGTTTACTGGCTTAAATGATGGGAAAGAGACGTGTGGAAATGTAACGTTGGGGAGTGCTCTCCAGACAAGCCATTCACTGTTTTGAGCGATAATAATAATTATTATTATCACATCAGGTAGCAGGAATCAGTAGAATATAACTTTACATTGCTGAGCAGCTTAAATAAATATCGTACATGTGATTTTTTTATTTTTTTTATTTTTTTTTTTTTTTTTATTATTATTTTGTTTTTTTGTATGCATGTCTGATGATAGGTTGCAGACCTCAATCAGGCAAGTAAATAGCAGAGTTGGTGTAATAAGATACCTCCTTTCCACTCTGGTGTGTTTTTTGTCGTCAGGTGTTTTTTTGTTTGAGCTCCCAGTCCACAGAGAATAGCCTGTTTTGTTTTTCCTGACGGATCCAACTCTCCAAGTGAGCAATCATCGTAGCGCTCGGTGTTTGGTGGTGGCAGCGGGGGTTTCGTGAAGATTTGACAATCTCTTTCATTTCCGTGGATGCTGATTCTGGCTTGGCCCTCTCCTCCTTAATCCAACAAGTGATCCATGAATAATTGAGCATGTGCTGGCTCAGAGTAGGAGTTGGAGGAAAGGGGACTGACTGTCTGACTGGCTAGCTGTGTGTGCGTGTGTGTCTCCGTGTGTTGTGCATTTATGCAAGATTTATGAGGTGTCTGTTTATTTGGAATTACTCCTGTCATTCAAAGATATGTCTGTCCCTGGTTGCCTGTAGTTGGGCTTAGGTCTAGTTGTTTTTAACACTCTTTACCTTTCTATGATGACATCTTACTATAAAGTTGCCAAAAAATGTCCCAACAATTTGTTTTTGACTTGAAGGCACAAGTATACGGTAGTGTAAATGTCAATTTCATGCATGTAATGAATGAAAAGACTGATATAGTTGAACCATAGACAGTGTCTGTAAGAAATGCTTCACAGTATTGATTTGGCATGTTCAAAGTGATGGAGAATCCTGTCTCTCTTCCATGTTTGCTTGTGTTTGAGTAGGTTCTGCTGAACGAAGCAGTTTAGCTTAAAATGTATCTATATTTCAGAAAACATCTGAAAACTACAGGTCCCATAAATCTTCAGACATGTACAAATATAGTAGTAGAGGGCAATTACTTAGAAAACCCCATTGTCATGTTTTGTTTTTGAAAAAGTCCAAGGAAAGAAATAGAAAATACATTTTGGGGTCGAGTCTGATGAAACACAAACTAGGCCAGAAGTATAGTCTGCCATGCATCACAGCTCTGCTCATCCTACAGATGGAGCAAACCCCCACCCCCTGCCTCTCTGTTTATTTAGCTGAAGTAATGGCTTTTATTTGTGTAGTTGCCTCAGCACTCATTTTTTAAACAAGGACACCATCTGCCTCCAGCCAGCATACTGTACCTGTAAAACAGTCGACACCTCAGTTGTTAGCAAGGCTGGAAGAAAAAGGCAAAGGAAGTTTCCACAATCAATCTAATGGATGTGTCATGATTTATCTTGTGCTTTGCATATGCAAAAATACCAGTTGAAGGATTCTTATAACCAGTGTTGAAAACCAACACACACACACACACACACACACACACACTCACACACTCACACAGTTGTACATCCATTCATGGGTATTGCATGAGGCTTGACCAGACTGGCTGAAAGCTCATTAGCCTACGGGTGTCAGATGACTTTGTTCCCAAATGGTGGTTCAAGCTATGTTGTCCTCTCTGCAGCCTTTTAAAGCTCTCCGCATGCACTAGACAAAATAATCGTTTTAATGTGTGGTTTATCTAATTTGTGCTCAGTGCCATATTAAAACAGTAGATAGTGGTGGAGTGGAGGGCATCAATTTTCGTCTCCAAAAAATCGTAAACCTGACACAAGATAAACAAATACGATGATTTCCCATGGATAGAGTTAAAAAATTGTTATATTTACACCTAGATGGATATTGTAGCATATCAGAGCACACTGATTTGTTCACATAATTCTGTCTGATAGCTGTTTCTCCCTCTCTTTATACTTCTGTCCCACAGAACATGTCTACCGGCTCCTATGTTCTCAAGGAATGATGTCAGCATCTGGAGTATCCTGAAAAAATGCATCGGCATGGTGAGAACAGCGTTTACACTTTGCTCCAATTCGCTGTTTGGAGAAGATGAATGCTGACTTCAGATTCAGTTTTTTTAAGCTGGTTTGGTGAGGGGAAAAAAAAACCTAAACAGAAAAAGTTGGGTAATTGTGAGAAATTAGTTTTTGTACGTGGCTTTAGGAGTATAGTCATTAGTATCAGTGTATTGGAGTCCTAAGGGATCGGAGTCCTCACTCAGCCCCTGTCTGGATTTAATTACATTTAATAACATCTATTAATGTTTTATTCCCCAATTAAATATGGCTAATGATTCGTGCATACGCAGTTCTGTAGACAGAAAGATGGATATAAAGAAACACATGGGGTATGCATAAGTATGTTTGATATTGTCTTTAACTGTGTCGTGTCAGTAAACTGATTTTATATTTTATTAGTAAGTAAGTAAGAGGAAGTTAGTAAGTTATAACATAATAACAAAAAACAATAACACAGACATACACACACGGTTGTTGTGGAAGAGTCTGTGTCCTCACACTTTCTTTATCTTCTCCACTTCCTTTTTTAGGAGTTGTCAAAGATTGCCATGCCTGTGATATTTAATGAGCCTCTGAGTTTCCTCCAGCGGCTAACAGAGTACATGGAACACACCTACCTCATCCATCAGGCCAATGCCACAACAGACTCTGTCGAGAGGATGAAGGTACCACCGTGTTTACTTTATTAAATAAAGACAAACACTCAGTAGTTCTGTTTGTTTTTTTTTTTTTATCAAATATTGAATTTCTTATCTGGAATTTGGTAATCATAAGTCGATGCTCTGTAGTGTGTTGCAGCATTTGCTGTGTCAGCTGTAGCGTCACAGTGGGAGAGGACCGGGAAACCTTTCAACCCACTACTGGGGGAAACCTATGAGCTTATCAGGTGAGCAACAGCAGTGCCTTAAATGCACAAATGTGTTTCATGAGCATGCCTAGTCACAAAACATTTTGCATTTAGTGACACTTTATTTTCTCCTGCTGTACCAAATTACATCTCTGTTCTCCATCAGAGACGATTTGGGCTTTAGGTGGGTGTCGGAGCAAGTAAGCCATCACCCTCCAGTCAGTGCCTTTCAAGCTGAGGGCCTCAAGGAGGATTTCATCTTCCATGGGTCCATCTACCCTAAACTTAAGTTTTGGGGAAAGAGCATAGAAGCTGAACCCAAGGGACTCATCACACTGGAACTGCCCAAGTGAGTGCACAGTCTTGAGAAGACTGCTTTGTAAGTCTGATTTGATTCCCTTTGAGCTTTGTGTCATCTCATGTTATTTCATGTTTTAACCCTTTGCTTCTTCTTTTTTCCTCTGCAGATATAATGAAGCCTACACCTGGACAAATCCTACCTGTTGTGTCCACAACATCATTGTTGGTCAGCTTTGGATTGAGCAGTACGGCAGCGTGGAAGTTATCAATCACAAGTAATCACGAGTCCTGTTTGTCTGCAAACACATGCTCGCCCTGATGCATTCATGTGCACTGAGACTTTGGTGCATCAATATCTTTCTTTCTGTGCTGCGCAGTGGAGTCTTGATCTACTTTCAGATGCAGCTTATTGATCATGGGAGCAGAAGTGGGACAGTTGCAGTTAGAATAGAAGAGCAGGATAATGAATGTTTGAAAGCCTCAACTCGCAGAAGGAGAATAGTGAAAGAATTGATAAACAGCCTGTCATTCTGTGGTAGGACCGGAGAGAGATGCAGCATGACGTTCAAGCCCTGTGGCCTCTTTGGAAATGAGCTCCATAAAGTGGAGGGTTACATCCTCGATAAAAGGTATCTTCTTCCTTTTAATTAGCAGGGATTTAATTATTCATCTGATGTTTAATATTGTCTGAATGTAATGTAAATTTGTCATAAATTACGGCATCGTTAATTACTTTGTCATAAATAATGTAAGACAGTTTATATCTTAGGAGTTTTTCCCATCAGTGTTGTCAGAAGAGTAACACAGTGTTTTATCAACATTTGCTTGTGTGTTCGCAGCAAAAAGAAGCTCTGTGCAATATACGGCAAATGGACTGAATGCCTATACACAGTAGACGCTGCTACTTTTGACAACCACAAAAAGACAGACAGAAAGAATTCAGACGAAAAAAAGGGCAACAAACAGGTATTCGGTTTTATTGCTTTCAAAGTCACCCACGTCCTGTCTCCATTTAAGTTAAACTTCTATGTGTGTGTGTGTCTCTGTTGCTCCAGAGCAATGTGGATGAGGAGCCAGAAGAGATACCTCCACCTGAGGCTGAGACGGTCCAGATCATCCCAGGCAGCGAGCTCATCTGGAAGATAACGCCTCGACCAGAAAACTCAGCCAAGGTATGAGAAGACAGGATGTGGTGGAAAAGAGGAACAATTTGCACATCTGAAAAAGGCAGATCAGGCGTAATAGCTAAGGGGATGGTATTTGTGTTATTTTGTCGCCTTCTCATCTTTGCTCCTTCTATGACAGCCGAAAATTTTGTAGCAATTTCATGCTCTCTCCGGCAGTTCTATGCATTCTCCACATTCGCCATGCACCTAAATGAGCTGGAGACGAGCATGGAGGGTGTTGTTCCCACGACAGATAGTCGCCTCAGACCTGACATCCGGGCCATGGAGAATGGAGATATAGGTACAGTGTACGACCTTGATTTTGAGACCTTATTATGCCACACCAGCTTAAATACACCATCTCTGGTGGTATACACGTTTCTACATCCATGTCCTCATTTATAGATTTGGCAAGTGCAGAGAAGAAGAGGCTCGAGGAGAAACAGAGAATAGCCCGGAAAAATCGCACCAAATCAACAGATGAATGGAAAACAAGGTTAGTCGCTGAGTAACATGATGCAATGCCATCGCCCCGTCGCTAATTTGTTTTACTAATTGCCTCACTATTGTCTTGTGTTACCAACTCTGCCGTCCCCTTTTCATTGTACTTGCGAAGGAATGCTGCACTCGGCCCAAGGTTTGGTTCAAAGTAGTGCTTTTTTTTTTTTTCCTGTATTTCTTTCTTGGTGTGAAGTGCTGCACTGTACCACCCTCCTCAGGACAAAATGCACAACTGCAACTGTGCAGTTACTGCATTTGTCAAGACGCTGGTACTCCTGAAGATACTGGTGTTTGATTGTGGATATTTAGTTTGGAGGCTAGCAACTTTTGACACCACGAGTGTGACGCCTTTTTGTGTGCGTTTTGATTTGTCCTGCGGTTCTTTTGTCTCTTTTTGTTCCTAACTTCTGAATTCATATTCAATAAATCTTCTTTGTTGTCTGCAGGTGGTTTCAGCAAGGACCCAACCCTCACAATAAAGCTCAGGACTGGCTCTACTTGAAAGGCTACTGGGACAGGAACTACACTAACATGCCTGACATCTACTAAGTATAAATACACACAAAAAGAACATACACCTTTGGACTTTATCTGCTGTACTGGGGTTTGTTCTAGGGAACCCTATACTTTAAGCAGTAGAAGACTGAATGAACCCAGAGGCATATATTCTTCAATAGATGTGTGAACAACAAAGCACAAAAACTCTCTTTTGCTTATTTATTGTGGTCCTTGACCACTTAAAAATATGGTTATAGGCATGTATTGGAAAAACTAGAATGTATTTTAGAAATATTTATATTATGTTAGATGGATGGAGTGTTTAAACAGCAAACTTGGTTTTGTTGTTGGTAGTCTGTTCATAATTCCTGCTGGTCATGAAAACATTTTACTCATCAGCTACAATGCAGACATACATGAGACAACAACACTACAAACGGCTACAATGGAGTGCATGATGCATCCTGAGCATTTTGATCAGACATTTATTTGACTCTTATTCTACTTGTGCATGCATACTAATGCAGTGCAAAGTATTAAAATGGACTGTTGGGGAACATTTGCCTTTTTGTTCTTACTTTCTAGTTAGTACATGAATTAGTTTAACTGAATGAATTGCTTGTTTGCAATTGATTGTAAATCTGTGTCTGGCTGTTTCTCTGCAAAGATGATGGCAAGTGAAATGTTAGCACATCTGACAAGAATCATGGCCACTACTACAACAATAAGACTTGGGTTTTTACAATAAAATAAATGTTTAAGATATCATTAAGCCCTGAATTATGTACTGTATAGATGTGTATAGACTAAAATAGATGCACATGAATCTACCTGACTTTGTTGATATAGTAGCACTTTTTTCTAACTCTGCTGAAGCAGGGACACTGGCTCGGCACTTATAGATTTGTGTGTGCGTGTGTATAAAAGGTCTTGCAATAGTTCAAGTATAATTAGTTACATTCCTAGTGCTGTTGTTCTAACTGAAATCTTAACCATCACAATAAATGCATGTGCATCACTATAACTATGCAAGCCTTACCTCCTTCACAATCAAGCACTGAATATTTATTTTCCTCATGTTCTGGATAGCTGTAAAAGTTTTTTTTTTCTGTTACCACTCTTTTGGGTATCAAAACGGAATTTCTATTGTTGCTAAATAAAAGCTTAATGTTAATTGAACTTTTTTTTTTTTGTTTTCTGCAATTTGCTTTTATTTTTACGAAAGCCTGCTTGAATTAGGTGGACGTCTGTTTGATTACGGTATTAAAAGATGAGCAGCTTTGAACATGTTTACATATTTTACTGTATCCCATCTACCACGGGACATGTCCTACTTATTGTCCCCCCTAGTGACCCAACATAACATTTGTCTTGGGCTCCTATTTTAGTGATTTACCACCAACTTGTGCGGACTGTTTCACAATTCATCCACAGATCTCTAAGGGATCAGATGGAAAATCCAGGCAGGAGTTAAATCCCTATTTTAAAAAAGATTTCTTTACACCTAGTTACAGTCTAATACACCAGTCTCGCTATAAATCATTCCTTCATAAAGGTTATACTGTTCAGTCTTTCTTTAGATTGATTAAATGTTATAATCCTTTTGGAGGCCGTAACTTGTGGTGCAGGTAAACTGCACCAGAGGGAGGTGTTTCTATTATTTTGTCCAAACATAAAATATTAATGTGAAGTACCTGCTGTCTATTTGTTTTAAATTGTTGAAAACATAATGTATTAGCTGTTACAAGATAATTTTTTGTTGCACAATGCAGTATATTTATCAAGGATACCTTTGTGTCCCACACTGTTACCTAATTAAGTGTAGTGGATATAAAACAATATTCCATTTTACAATATTCATTTTAATTATCTTAAACAAACAATAAAAAGGAGAACCAGTTTACAGCAGAGTAGCACTGTGTGTGCATAGTGGCACAACATGACGTTGGCATATCTATTAAAACTTGTGTGCAAGACATATTTACACTGATTTAAAAACAACTGTACTTAAAAAAGGGACTACACTAAAAAAAAAAAACTGTTTGTACTCATGTGTATGAATTAGCAAAGCCTTTACAGCACAAATGTCAAAATCACCAACCAACACAGAGATGGTAAGAATATTGGCTTCTCAAAGTCGTCACTTTGTCATTAATACTTGATATGTGCCATTACTCTATTTGACCTGATTTGACTCCATATGAGAGGCAAAATTGTCCCTCTGTGGAAGCAATATTAGTGATTCTTTTCAAAATGAGTCCGTAGATTTTCACCTGATTTAACTGGCATCAAGTTTTGGAATTAATGTAAACAACAAAATTCAAATGTATTAATTTATAGCAAATAACGTAACATAATCCCCCTATTGTAACTGTTCTCCCATAAAACATTTACAGTATATTGCACACGTTTTAAAATGATACATTGGCTCAGAATGTGAAAATAAATTAGAACAGTGTAGCATTAATGACCAGAATGATGGTGTGGCTCTCATAAAGACATTTCTTCCAGTTCTTTCTGAGGTGCAGATAAAATGTCAAGGCTGAGCTTCAGTTCTCATCGAGGCGAAAGCTGAATGGATACGAACATGGAGCCTGTTTTCAAAGTCGTAGCCAGAGTAGTCCTCCTGCATAATCCATGAAAAAAAAAGAGACAAAAAACAGTGAGGAAAGTATTATTTTTTTTATTTGCGTTCTGCCTTCTAACAAGCTTTGCAGTCAGCACGCTCGGGCCGATCAATGCACTCGCTGCCCAATCATTTAGTAGCAAACCCATTAAAAGAAGCAGAGAGCCTGCTGCCCGGCTCCTGCTGTGCTCCTGTCAGACACTGCTGCATCTGCTCAGGCATGAAGAGTTGGCCAGCAGAGACTGTGAACTCTGCTCCGTCAATGTCAGCTGTCCATCCACTAACAAAGTCAATGCTGCTGCAGCACCAGACGGCTCAGATGTTAATTCAGGTGGGTGAGGCTGCACCCAGTGAACTTCAGGTAATGCAGATACTGTTTACTGTACAACTTACTGTGCAGTGTACTGATGTGACCTCTTGGAACAGCCTTCATCAAATTTGGAACAGGGTGTCACCAGGTTAATTTTCCGTTACTAAAAAAGGTGTTCAGACGCATCCTTTCAGCTCAGTCTGGATGAGGTGTGGCCTGCTGTTTCATGACCTCAGTGATATCAGACAGCACAAATACACATTACCTAAAATAACGAGGTGAAGTACAAGGTCTCCCTTTCCCTGAGGGTGCAGAACATGGTTGGTTTTCTCAACATGGGGCAGCGGCGCAGGGGAAGCCCGATTCACTGGCCGCTCTCCAAAGACATAGTGACAAGAACCTGGCATAGCTTCACCCAGCCACACTCAACAATTTCAAGAACATCAATGTCTGGCAAATGAGCATCACCCCTCCATAAGATGCAGTGTTTTAGTTTTGGGTCAGCAGCAGGGTGGGAAACAAGCGTCTCTTTAGACATGCAGGCTACATCCACAGTCTATACAGTTTGTTGGCAGCCATTTTTCCGGCTGCTGTGACACCATCAACCCCTGACCCAGACGAGCCGCTGTACTCAGTTCACTAACTTCAAGGGGAACCAAGCAGCAGGACCACCGCTCTTTTATTGGGTGTGCTATTGTCTGATTAGGCAGTGAGCGTATTGATCTGTCAGTGGGTGCACATCCTGAGAGACATTGATTAAAATTTTTGACTGAAGGCAGGAATAAGACAAAATCAAAACACTTCATCTAAATAAGTTATCAGGCACGTTGCCTTCATACATTTATTTAATCTTAGATCTTTTACAGATCTGTCAGAAGTAAACCAATAATGAGGCCTGTTGGAGAAGAACTTCCAACTGAGCATTTTAAGTTTATATAGTCAATGAGCAAATGAAAATGAGTGTTAAGCACAAATATGTAGAACGAAGAAAAAAAAATCTACTGTACTGTACCTTGGCCTGAAGCATTAGCATTCTGCCCCTCGCTACAGACTGAAAAAGAGAATAAAATGTTTAGATTATGTAGACATGAGAGTCTCTCTCTCTCTCTCTCTGTTACACACACATTGAAAAAAAACTTGCCTCTGGTGTGTTCAGCAGCACACAGCCCAGTTCATAGCAGGAGTAGGGCTGCACATAAGAGTTGCTCAGGCGACCCACCTCATCCCTCGCAGCCAGACGGAAATACTGCGAGAAATGAAAAAAGAAAAGAAATTAAAAAAAAATCAGTTGACACACCACATAAAATCAGTTATAGGTCTTATCACGACAGTATTGGCTTTTGTGTAGTAGTCCTTTAACTACAGTGTATCATGCAGTGCCTCGTGTTTCCAAGCCCCAAACATTGTATTATTAATTACGCGTGTACCTGAATGGCATCTTTGGTATTATGAAGACATTTGTTAATGGCACCAAGAAGCAGGTTTTTCAGGCCTGCACATGAGGCATCGTCAATTCCCTGGAGGACTAAAAAAAGAAGAAGAAAGTTAAGCTACACCCAGTGACACAACAACAGATGACGGTTGCAAAACACACACACACACACACAAAACCTTGTACCTTGTGTCATCGTCTGCAGCTTGGCGGTTGAGCAGTTGGCCAGAGCTTTCCACAGATAAAGAATCTCGATCACAGACAGGATGCAGAGTTCTTTGGACAGACTGGTGCTTCTTAGCTTCTCGGCCTGATAACATGTGTACAAACATACTTCCCTGATTTTTTTTTATTTTTTATTGTATTTTGCACCAAAAATTTGCTCAATCAGCTGGATCCATGCTCACCCTCTTCATGGAGAACAACTCTATCTGATTGTTCTTGCGTTTGAAAAGTCTTTGAACATCCTTGAACACGTGGACGGCTCCCTCCAGGTCACCCGTGGCTCCCTGGCACACTGTGTAACACAAAAACACATGATACGGATTAGAATCCAACACCAAACTCATAAGAAACGGCCGTAAAATGTATTCACTTTTACTGTTACCACCTCCAGTTAAATAGGCGTAGTAGCACTGGGACCACCGAGACTCAGTCATCAGTCGCTCAAAAGCTTTGTAGGCCTCTCTGTAGTTCAGCTCGATCATGCTACACCAACCTAAAATGTTCAACAATCAGAATTTACGATGCAGACTTGTGCTGAGTATGGTGGTTTGAAATCTGAGACGGGAAAATAGTACCTATTTCATATAAACACACGTGCTGAATCTCCCTCTGGTCAGAGGCCAGATCTAAGGCATCACGGAAGGACGTCAAGGCACTAGTGATCTGGCACTGGGAAGGGGTTTTTTGTTGAGCGTGACTTATAGGCATTATTATTGAGCTTCCTCAAGTCAGGAACATAGATAATAAGGTCTATTCTTAAGATGTATTTACCTCGAGGCGTTGAACTCTGCCTTTGAAAAACATGAAGAGGGAGGAGTTTGGATAGATAGCCTCCCTTTGTTGAAGGATGGATTTGGCTTCCATGAGTCCTGCCTGTGTGTCTGCGCCGTCTAGAGCGAAGAAGGGCTGCACTACTGTGTGGTACCACAAGAGGGCCAGGCTGTGAGGGAAGCACAGAGACTGTAATAAGAGGTTTTTTTTTTTTTTTTGTAAAGCTGACACCATCTGGTAAAAAACTAGAACAAGTTGTAATGACTTTTAACTTCATGCTCAGCATTTCACAGATTTTGTATTTGTAAATATTTGGTCAATCCCATATGGCTGAAAAGCTAATTAAACATTAAACAGTGAACGTTCAGGTAATTTTAGATCAGTAATATTCATTCATGGCATGAGTCATAGCAGCAACCGGCACAAGACAGATCATCTCACAAAGTAATGATGCTTCTACTGTCAAATTGTTGTACAACTGAATTAGTTGGATCATGTTTCAGTTACAGCCAGAATACAGATACACAAACATACTCACTCACATACTCACGTAGCTAAGGGGGCCTTCATGTCCTTACTTTCACTGGCGTATGTGAGCGCTGACAGGCCTTGAAGGCGGTCGCCTGGGAAACCCAGCAGGTTGACGATCTTCAGGAGGTGCGGCGGCACCATCGAGATACAGAGGTGGAAGAGGCCGTAACCGAAGCTGACCGAACCTTTTAGCCGGTCCAGAGCCTCGGGGCTGACGCCGTCCACTCTGTGGGATGGGCTCGGCCCGGGCGAGGAGGAGCGGCTGTGGTGGGACAGGTCAGAGGAGGAGGACAGAGATGGAGGTGGCGTTGCTTGCTGTTCAGACGCTCTACGTCTGCTTCCCTCCTGCAGCTGTGTGATGTCGCTGTAACATTTGTTGTACATCTTCCAGGCTTTACGGAGGATCCAGCCTCCTTTGATGTACGCTGTCGTGAGATTGAAACTGAGGTCAGAAAATGTGCTATCGTTTGCAATGGCATCTGGTAAAATTAAAAACTCAGCTTACAGATCTGCAAAGTTCAAAATATGTGCAGTATTCATACCAACAACTACTAAATGTTCCCTTACACGACAGCTCTTGCTTGATGAAAGACAGCACTGCAAGGTAAACCTGGCAGTCTGCAATGATAATCTGCCTCTGGAGTCGGTCCACGGCAGCCACCCCCGACCTCTGAGAGTCCATCTGCCCACACAAAAAAACTCACTGATGATGTGACAAACAGGCTAACAAGCCTGGACATTACAGTCCAACATGAAATGCTCCTTTTCAGGCAAATTGCATTTGTCACATACGTCATTTTATTACATCTAATCAAATTAAGTGTTAAAAAAAAGAAGTTACTCACGCTCCTCTTGATCTTGTTCTTAATGGTTTCAATGACACCAGTGTTTTCACTCTCACACAGTCGCTCTGTCGCTTTGAGGTCCTCAAAGGCCGTCTGCATTTTCTCCTCTTCAAAGGTCATCATGGCGTTCTAAAAAAAACACATCCAGGTTGATAACTTAATACATAAAACTACGCTAATATAAATGCTGGTGATTTGCAATGACCTTCTTTTCGAAACCGCTACATGAAGCCACCTGCACAAAACCAAAAACCACACTAAAAAAAAGCTACATTTAATTTTTAGCTGCGCATATGTATCTCTAAATTACAGAGAGTTGTCTTTAAGCTGAAGTGATCACGCAACAGAAACTGTAAATATCAAGTTAAATACACTGCAAGGTAGAAAATGATGAGTAAATTGAAGACAAAGTCAATATTCATTACTTGAAGACAGAATAATAAGTAGAGTTGTTAATTGGCAGATTTAATGAACTTTTTATTGTTCTTTTTTTGACATTGGGTTTTATGATGCATCGTTTACATGCTAGTTTAATATAAAAGCACTAAATTAATTTTAATTAGACACTATAAAATCTGAATTTATTCCACTGGCATGCTCCAGGCTTCACCATACACACACACACACAAAGGGTTTTCTTGAGAGTGATATGTGCAGAGTGCTGAGGTTTCTTGTAGCCTCGGCCAACTCCAACAGGTTATGTCTTGTTAGGTGTTTTAAGAGATAAGAGAGAGACTGTATAGGCATCCATCAGTGTACACGTATACGGTATATACGTATAAGTATATACGGTACTGTGTTGAATGAATGACGCAACATTCAGTAAGAGTGACACAACCATTCACGCTACACATAAGTTGCAAACAACCAGATACAAAAACTAGTACTACTACTAAGTTTAAGAATTTAAGGTATATTTGTACCAAAAACATGTTTATTTTATCTGCTGACAAAGAAAGACCTCGTGATATGGTTAAAAACAAAGCGAGTTAGGGTTGTTTTTATTTCGGAGGGTTTCACTTCCAACTTTTGATGATATCTTGTCTTTGTCTTCTAACGCATTTGAGTCCACTTATTGTAAGTGGCTATGGTTAAATTAATGCAATTTAACGTCATAAAGGATGAAAACTCGTTTATAAAACGACATTCGATGTGAATGTTGTCATATATAAATATGTTGTTTGTCACACTTGTTTTTGTGCTAGAAGAAAAAAAAAAGTCTGGCCCTGGCAGGGAAATTCCTTGAACCTCATTACGAAACAGAAGTGGTTATTAAAAGGAATTTTACAGTATTTCTTGTCAGCATTTTGGGCCACAAAGTGAATATAAAAATTGCACAGGACGTTGACCCTCCACTTACCAGAAAACTCACAAAACTGGCCCCGAAACTCATCAAAGGACTGTGGTTCCTGAAACAAGACAAAGACGGGTGACATGATTAGAGATGTGCGGTGTGAACAGACGTTATATCTAGAGGGCATAAAAGGAGTTTGTGGGTGGAGCAACAAAAATGTGTTAAGCCTGTTTCACGCATTAAGCACAGGGTTGATTCTGTGGAACAAGGTGAGGCATAACATGACAGAATGTGATCATTTCAGTGGGTACACATGTCCTGTCAAGGCCTTGGTTGGGGATTTAACGCACTGTCACAAGCTGGTTGACAGTTGCTCTTTCACATCCCTCCATATTTTTTTTTGCTGAGGCAATCAAAGCAGGGTGACACCTAGTGCTAAAGGCAATTAGCCGTCGAGGTGACATTTAGGTTTTCAACAGGGGTCGGGACACATAGGGGTTTGCCCTTCTGTGGCATCAACATTAAAGCTGAAAGCCTAAGCCTGGAGATAATCAGCCCTCTTATAATGACAAAACAGCATGACTTAAGGAGGTATACACAAATCCTGCAATCAGCGAGTGGACTACGGTCAGTCCTGACCTTTTTTTTACCTTGTGACCCCTTTTAATGAAGTAATGTCTACTTGTAACCCATATCCTGTCCATACTGCCATATTACCATACTTATATTTATAGTAATAACTCTGTTTACACTGTGCCATATTGCCTCACAGATGTCTTTTGCTGTATATATTTTTAGATTTGTATATTTCTATTCTATATATATATTATTATACACTTTTCTTTTTACATCTTTTACTATACTTGTGTCCATACTGTTTTGGATAAGAGAGAAACGAAATTTCGATGCTCTGTATGTCCTGTACACATAGCAGCATTGACAATAAAGTTGACTTTGACTTTGACTAATAGTTTAGCTTATTCTTTCAAAAACACACACAAACAAAGTGGAAAATGAGCATTATGTGTGACAAATTGGCTCGCATCCTTTCAGATGACGGAGGGTCCTGACCCCAAAAGGATGTGGGGATAACTCCAGTTAAATAACAGGTGCATCCATCCACAATAGCTGACTTGTGGTTGTGTTGTGAAGAAACTACATGCACCAAGATGACACATTTAAAGTAAGTGAAAGCCAGTCGGTGGCATGAGATGAACCCTAACCCTGCTTCTATAAAGACAGCATTGCCATGAGTCAATAGACTTGTTTGTGCATCACAAGTCACATCCTGGGTGTAGACATTTGCTCAGGGTATTCAAACAAGATCCACCCTGCTTGTGACTTGATCATATGGTGCTTTGCAGTGTGACAGAGATGTTGAGGTTTTTGTTTTGCAAACTAAGCAGTGACAGTGCTGTGGGGGAAATGATGCACTACTCGTGTTACCCTTGTTATTGCATCCATCAGCCCCCCTGCAGAGAGTATTAAAGTATCCATCAGTGACACACAGAAGCAGAAAGATAGCTCACGAACCTGTACGTCCTGAAGAGCTCGTCGCTCTCCTTGAATCCGTTGTTGAGCAGCATATTGATTCCTTTCAGCGCCAGCTCTGCGTCGTTGATACGGTCGGTCTTCTCATCCTCCACCCTACCCGGGGCTGGTGCTTTGGGGTCCGCCATTGAGATACCCGATACCGGAGGCGAGGAACTGTATAAGGAGGAGGAGGAGGAGGAGGTGATGTACCGTGCCGTGTGTTTGTGTCGTTTAGTTTCACTCACACTGCAGAACAGTCTCAGCCTCCAGTGGCGCACTTTTGAGCAAACGCGGTCATATTTATAGCCTCGCACGAGCGGACGGGTTCAAATAACTTAACGACATGAGCGCGTGAGCTAGCCGTTTGTCCAACGCTCGTGTCGCTGTTCCGTATTCTGCCGCCTGACCGGTGGCTCGCGCGTTCCTGCGCAGGCAGGAAACGTGATGCCTTTCAGTGCTGTCGGAAATATCGCCTCTCTCATCGGATCTTCTCCTTTTGCACTTGATATTTTTCTTTTTACGTCATATTTTTATTTTTTTTAAGGACATTTTCATAACATTCTGTTCTATGTTTATATTTATTTTTCACTTTTACTTTGATAGCTAAAAATCGTATATTTGCGTCAACGTCTGTATCTGTGGGATTCATTTGTTCTTTACAGCGATTAGAAGTGACAGTAACTAACCGCTATGTTGGTATGTAAGAGTGTGATAAATATTAAATATACTTAAATAAATAATTAGGTCACAGAATCTGACTGGTCATTAATTTTGGCGCTGCACCTGTACGCACGACTTTTGCAAGTTTTACACACCACTTCAAAAAAAAAGTCCGTGAAGGCAGCATCGGAGTGGGCGTGGTTGTTTCTGCCATAGACATATATACATATAAACATATATACATATATATACATATATATGTATATATGTCTATGGTTTCTGCAGTCAAGGCTGCAAAGGATCCTCCAAGTTTATGTTACTTACTTGTCAGAGCCCAAATGATTTCCACTTCATTAAAACCATTCATTCCACCAAAAGCGAATTAGTAAAAATAAATTAATAATAAGACATTACAGTTACATGTGTACATCTATGTGTAAGTCTAAGTAGCTCAGTCTATAGGGATTTGGTCGAGCATGGACCCAAGTATAGAAGTTGAGCTGTTAGCTGGAGAGGTGTCAGTTCACCTCCTAGGCAATGCCGAGGTCCCCTTGAGCAAGATATCGAACCCTTAACTACTTCCAGGGTACTTCAAGAAGCAATGCTGAAGATATGACTTGCTATGCTCTTTCTATTTTTAAAACATATTGGGTATGTAAATTTATATTGTTATATTTTAAATACTTGATTTTCTTTATCTTTCTTTTATTTAGAGAATGTTTGTCATGCACCAGCGACCAGAACAAATTCCATCTATGTGTAAAATCGCACTTGGCATAAAAGCCTTTTCTGATTCTGATTCAAAATATTAGTATCGCTTAGGATAAAAAGTGTGGTAAGAGGAAAATCCTGACTGAGAGGGTCATAACTGACCACCACTTAACCTCTAACTTTTTCTAGTTCAAGCTGAACCACTCTGCTACAAAAGTGTGGGCACAAGTGTGGAGACAAATGAACATTTTATACTGTATTCCAACACAGTAGAATCACAATTTCCTCACACCAATATTAAACATAAGACCTTTTCAAAAATTTCGAAAAATGTCTTAATACATATAAGGAGTCCCAAAACTTTAGAAATGGCTCTGTAACTCTTTTCAGACTGACAGTTGTCAATGATTTTCTTTTTTTCATCTTTTCTTAAACTTCTTGAGATCACGACATGATGTGTTGCTGTTTGAGATCTCTCAGCATACTTCGCTTCATTCAAACAGGTTCTATTGAAGTGATTTCTGGATTCAACAGGCCTAGGTGTGAACAGTGTAATTGAACTGAAAAAATAGTTTTATCACAGTTAGTTCATGATTTAACAAAGGGGGCAATTACTCTTTTTTTCACAAAGGGTCAGGTAGGTTTTTATAGCTTTTTTTTCTCTTAATGAACAGATTACAAAATGGTTTACAAACCAGTGGTCACAAGACAGGAATGCATGTAAAAATCTATCCAATCTTCATGCATATATATATATATATATATTTTCTCATATCACACAATTCCACAAATGTACAAAGCAGGTAAGTAAACATTTTCTGGGGAGTTTCAAACACATCAAATACATTTTGGTTTTTTATCATATTACTTTCAACTTTGTGGGCTAAGTGGTCCCAAACATGACTGACCAGACTTATGAGACTTATATTGTTTTTTCAGCTCATAGACATCGCTCCATAAAATTCAATACATGCTGTTTTCTGGTGTAACTGATGTCAGCAGCCACACAGAACATCCTCATGCATGAAAAAGGAATGCAAAATGGAAAATTGAGAATAACAGTAATACAAAATGGGAAAAAAAGTGATTTTCATGGCCTGTGTGAAGACTCAATCTCTGTTAAACCAGTTTCAAATCCAGATTTTACATGCTGGCATGTGGATATGAGGCCTGAAATGTTACTGAACTGAGCACCACGGGTGTAAACTTAATTATTCTAGTATAAACTTCCAACAAAACAACAAAAAAAATCAACTAATAATGTTGATCTCCATTAAAGCACCATCACAAAAAGGCATCATTTGTTTTCTTAAAGTGCTGGGTTGCTCAAATTGCAGCCCTGACCAATCACAAGCATATTCAGTAGCATTTGATTGTCGACAGGAAATGAATGGACCAACACATCAGATTGTAAAACATCTGTTAGAATACGCATTTGTGAAATGGTGCCGTGATACATGATTTTATCACAAAATAAATACAGAAAAGTATAACCGAGCAGCAAATATTATGAACCTGTAAGCTGCTGCTCATATCTCTATTACACATACAGTCTCACACACTCGCACATTGAAACACACTCCTCATAATATATACATTCTTACAAACAAACACATTCTCTGTCTTGGTAACAGATTGCACATGGTTGGCGGTGGACATGGTCCCAGGGTTTGTTTTAATGATTATGCAGTGAGATGCGCTCGTTCAGCCCGGACACTCTTTGAGGTTGACTGGACCGAACACACCAGACAACCTGTCGAAAGAGACTGGCTCACTGTTGATCCTCATGTCCTGGATACATCCCACAAAGGACGATGTGACAGGGATCATCTGTTGCATTGACATCTCTGCAGAAGAAAGGCACATGTGGTGAACTAGTAAGCGATTACATTGTTAGAGCTTATTTTTACAAATGTATTTGATATTTTTAGCTAATTGACATAAACTTGAGGGACATTTGACATCCTTGTCACTTTTTGTTTTATGAAAATGAAATCTTGAAATGCTAACTATAACTATTGAATTGTTTTATTATGCATTTAAAGTAAAGTATTGTGTATTAAAAGTATTTTACATTTATATGTAGTTATATTTTAAAGATCTAGTGTGCAACTAAACAAATACAAATCTCCTCAAGCATGTAAAAAAACTCTAGCCAAACGGATATTAAAAGCAAGAGGCCATGTCTAGAACAAGGTGTGGTTTGTCTGTTCTGGGCTACTGTAGAAAAATGGTGGTTCAACATGGTGCACTCCATGGAAGAGGACCCGCTCTCACTGTAGATTGTAATTTGTTTTCTTTTTTTCTATTCCCTGAGCCTGCCCTGAAACAAATTTGAGCCCCCATGCGAAGGCCTGCCTCCCACTTTGAAGACCTCTGTCATATCGTAATGTTTTTTTGCTGTGATATTTTAATGTGTGAATAAACATATCTAAAACTAAAAAAAGTAGATTAACTCACAGATTAACAGATTACTTACCAGGAATGCCACCCACATACAAGGAGTCTTTGGTCAAAGTATTAGTGGAAGATGGTGGTCCAATTTTGTAATTGTCTACTGTGTCCACATGCAGTTGTATGACATTTTTCCTCTTGATTACTAGAAGACACCAAGACAGTGATTTAATGCAAAAATAACATTTATATTAATGATCTTAAATGTTCTAAATGTAGTTTTGGTCTTTAGTGAAGTGACTGTGTGCATTTTACCTGAGATTTTATGAAATGTTCCATCACATAAAGAAGCTTTTGGCTTCACCGACACCATGAAATCCCCTTTTCCATTGTTCACTTGTGCCACTACCTGTAAATTTTAGCCAAACACAATGCATTTATTCACATGTACAGGGATGACACTTTTAAGTAAAGACACATTTTTACTCATTACACCTTTTTACATGATATTTTGGATCTGTTCTGTTATGTTAAGGTCCGCAGCTCAATAAAATTAAATAGTAGCACAGCTATTATTATTAAAACACTAAGAGCTGTGTTGTTCCAATTCAGAAAAGTCTCTATTTTCCAAAAACAAACATTTTGGGCTTAGGATTCAGGCCTCACCTCTCCACTGAGCATGTAGACACTGAGATAGTGGCTCATCGTAATTCCATTTTGGCTCCTGCTGAAATCACCAACATGTAGCAGGAGTCCAGTCGGACTCCGTGGACGAATACTAAACAGCAGCTCAAAGCTGGGGTCCACAACAAAGGAGTCATCTGAAATACAGAACAGATATCATCATTGGCATTGTTAAATATCATACTTCAGACTGTAAGTATCAAAACGATGACAGCCATAAAAAGAACACATCAAGGAGAATCTTTCTTAGAAGGAACTGACATGTAACTAATTTCCTGGGAAGTGTCCTTGAAAGGACTTTCTAATTTGGTACTAATTATAGAGTAGCTAGAGACGGTGTTCTTTTAATTAATTAGTTGCAATTACTATCTAGTGTGTAACTTGCTTCACTCAGTGCACAGCAGGTAAGTTGGATGTGCAAAAATATAAAATTCACCTTCCTGTGTGTTTGTACAACACTAGCATACTGAAAATGTACTGTGTTAAGATGTACACTAAGTATTAAAACATATTCATACACATTCATATTTACTTGAATTAAACAGATCTCTGTTTTATTTTCCCAGTTATGAAGATTTTGGCAGTTTTTTGTTTTGTTTTTTCAAATACATTTCTGTGAATATTCACAACTGCTTATAACCTCCAATTTAGCTCTTTTCCTAATGTAACTATAATTTCCATTTCCCCTCAATCATTCAAATAAATGTAATTAGTATCAAACTTAATTACTCATTAAGACATATTCCTTTTCAGGATATTTCCTAGGAAATTAAGAGATCACTGAAATAAGCCTTTATTAAAGAAATTAGGCTAAAACAACAGTTCTGTGAGAAATTAATGGTTTTATAGCTCAGTGTTAATACACATTCAGTCACTTACATCCCTTTTCTTGGATATACCGGCCTTTTTGATTTCAAAATAAAAAAAACCCCACTATGTTCAAATCTATTCTAGCAACCTTTCAGATATTTCTATAATACTACGACTTTTATTTCTTAGCATTCTGTGGTTGCAGATGTTCCTCCTGATCAGAGATAGAAGCTGACAGAGATCAGTGTAGTCATTAGAAATGCTTCTGCATTATCATCACAGTGTTATTGCAGAGATGTACTCACTGATGATGACATGTGCTCCATTCCCTGAGAAATAGGCCCCTCTTTGTGTCTGTCCCTCGAAGCAGGGGCCAACACCATGGTTTGTGGTTGGATTTGACATCGCTGCCCCGTTCATTTTAAAATTGCGGATACAGCCAGACACACTTTGCTTTGGGAGGGCCTTCGACTAAAAGTAAAAAAATTAATTAAATTAAATATATGTATAGACATTATAATTTGCGAATTAATTGTTTTGTGTGTATATTTGTGAGAATTGGCCTGTGTGTACTTTTTTTTGTCTTTGTTTACCTTCAATTCCTTGTGGAGAGACTCTGGGACACTGCCGAGATACATAGGTGACACAAATTGCTGCATGGATGTCAATTCAGCATTTGTCAGCTGGCCATCCTGGGCTCTGATCCCATCCACAACCAATCGAAATTTCTTCTTCTCCAAACTGAATATGATCTACAGGCAACAGTCACCATACACATAAATAATAAAGTATTTGGCTTAATAATACATGTGATTAGTATGATAGGAGTCCACTGACCGAGTGCCATTTCCCATCATTGTACTTCTCCCTGTTGAAGATCTCCTTCTGTTTGCCTACAGACAGTCTTATCCTGCCTTTGGATATGTATAAAGCAAGATGAGAGCGCCCCCCTCTGGTAGTAGCAAAGAACAGAAGGCCCTCAGGAGCTCGAGTCCTGACATCTAGAGAAAAGTGAGGTCTGCGGAGGTTGGGGGAAGGCATCATATTTAATTTTTGTTTGTGTTGGCTCTGACATAAGTGTTGCATTGTTGAGATGAGAGATTCTTGAGATGATAGACTCTGCTAACCACATGCATGCATGTGTAAAAAGGTGCCATTTACTCACCTTGGTTGCAGGACCTGGAATGGAAGGCTGTAACTCAGGCTGCTACTAGGGCCGCCCATACGATAAGCATGTTGAACCAGGGCTGGTAAAGCACACTCTGATAGACTCTCATTTATCACCTGCATCACACCATCCTAAAACAGCACACACGTAAACAGAAACTCAGCATAATGTTCAAAATAAACCCTGAAACCATTGTTTGTTCAGACATCTTTGGGAAGTCTCCAAAGGGGTTCCGCTCTGTAATATCAATAAATGAAGATGAAGGGGTACAACAATGTATAAGAATGACATAGTTAATGTATATAAAATACTGCATATACTGTTTTAAATTGCGGCTCCACAAACAATGAAACAAAAGATAAGCAGGATGCGTTGTTACACTGAAAAAATGAACACAGGGCTTGGACTAATTATTATTTTCATCATCAGTTCTCCTAAAGGTTATTTTATAGGTTAATGAACTAAAAGTTTGATCAATTCAATTTTAGAAAATGGTGAAAAAGTTCATCACAAATTCTGAAAGCCTGAAAGTTATCTTCTTTTGTGCATCCAAAGGTCCATAACCCAAATGTATTCAGTCTACTGACATAGAAGGCAGAGAAAACCAACAAATATTGTGAACGAAGCTTGCTTCAAAAATGACTTCATATGTAATGTTATGTAGACCAGAAACGTCTCAAAAAGAGAGTTAACTACCAGAATGTAAGTTTTTAATATTTATAGATGTAGGTTGGATAAATAGCCACATATAACCTTGTACTCATCACTTATGTAGTTAGCAGATGTTAGATAGATTAGATAGTAGATACTATGTAGTTAGTTGATGGTGGGTTTATCAGTGGGTCAGTGTGGATTCTGTATTTTCAGCTACAAAATAATACATTAGATGCTTTATTTGAGTTACATTGAGGTTTGTAACTACACCATGGAGTTTTTTTGTAGTAGCACCATCCAAGAAAACGTTCTGCTTACTTAGATGTGTGTGTTTTGTTTCAACTAAGTTAAAATTTTGAGTTGTGCTCGTTAAACTGTTGAGTAGAGCATGAAGGAAGGTAGATGCTTATGTGATTTGAGTGATTTCAGCTGGGCATACACTCAAGGATAAAGGGATGATGTGCAGATATATATATATATATATATATATATATATATTAAATGGCTCATTAAGGCCTGATACTGTAGAAAACACAAATATTGGATGAGGGTTGGCTTACATCAAAAACAATCACTTTACACACAGATATTACATAATATTAATCTGTAATATGAGAACTCCATGAATTATGACTGAATTTCTCGTAGTAGTGTACTGTGGCGTCAACTGACAATTGCTGAGCTCATGCAGTAGCTAAAAATTCATTAATTATTTGGGCAATCTATTGTGTGTCAGGGATAGATTGTGGTAGTGATATAAGCTCCCTAATCGGATCCTCCAAATCAAATATATAGAACTTAGTGAATTATGATGGGCATGCAAGATCCACAGCGATCTGAAGAAGTTGTGTAGTCATGCTTTTGTGAACATAGAATTAAAATGTGTCTCAACCTTAATGCTGGGATCCCATTCAGAGTTTCAATAGATCGAAGACTTGGACTTGGTTGTTCAGCCAAGACAAGTTTATTTGCGTAGCCCAGTATTACATACAAAATCCCACAAAGGCTTACTGGCCCAGTCTCCATTTGATATGAGTTTTAATTTGAAATAATTAGACAAGTTTAAAATATATAATTTGTATTCCTCTATGTCCTTAAAAGTAGAATATAAAAGTATGCCAGTAATCAAATTACATGAATCTTGTCTGGTAAAACAGGACAGAAAATGTTGAAAACCAAAATCCTGTTTTGTTTATTGAATATAACTGAAATGATTAATACTTTGATTTAAATCATTATATAGCCAGGCATGTGTTTCCATTAGGTGTGCCAATAGTGAGTTAGACACGTGCTTGTGAATGATGTTAGAAAGTGGTTACATGAAAGAAAGAAAAGAGACATGAGTTGATTTCAAGCTTGTTATTCACAAGTTTGCAATTACTGGATTTTTAAATAGAATAGACAAAGATACAATACATTTAATACTTATTATTATTATTGGGAATGTTCATGCAACTTTTTTTTTTATTTCAGTACACTGCAGATGAATGAGCGTGTACATTAGCAACAGAGCATTGTGGTGCAAGCTGCCACTTTTTCATGTGAATATCAGATTCTTGTCAGCATCAGCGGGCTCCTTCTTCTTCATCTCTGGAAATAAGGCAGCAAAATATAATGTAAACAATGTTAACACACACTAACAATAGCATTCAATGTACAAATACATGAACATTACAAAGATAAAGGTGGGTATGACTCACTGCTAGTGAGTGGACTAGCGCACAAGTGAACAGTCAACTCACCATGTGTAATGGACATGCTAGTTTTGACACTTGACAAACAGTAATATCACTTCATTCAAAGAAAACAGAACCACTTGTTTAGAAAAACAATCTTTGCTATGGATTACAGTATGTGTGGACATGTACTACAAACACTCACCCTCTTTGGGCTGCGGTCCAGCATCTGTTGAGCAGGACTGTCTGCAGTGCAGACATCCACGAAGACATTCCCAGAAGAACCGAAGGTGCTGAAATCCTCAGCCTTGTACAGATGATCTGGCCTGCAAACAGAACAAATAACAGATACAATATAAATACCATATGTCAAAGTACGTAGATATCTGATACACAAACAATCAGTGTATGACTCCAACAATAAAAGCTGTACGTTAAATAAATCTTGTAGTAATTATGCGTCTATGTAGCGAGAAAATTACCGTCTTGTGTAGAGGTTGGAAATGCAGCCTTTGAACTCATTTTGTCCCAGGACCAAGGAGCCAGCTGTGTCAGCTGTGGAAGAGCTGCCACTGTGCGGCTGAGCTATGTCTTCATCGTCGATAATAACCTCAGTCCTGTTTGGAAAAAAAACAAAACAAACATTAGATTCAAGCAGTTATTGAGTATGCCAGAGTGATTTGTTATATATTTGCAATCAATGTCCTCTTTCGTACCTTCCAGATGTTCTCTTTGCAGTCACATAATGCCACTGGCCATCATTATATTGTTTGTTTGATTTCCACATGTCACTGCTCAAAGTGACAATCACATAGCCATTTTGCAATGCAATATTCATCAACCCTTCACTCTGGAAAAACAGAAGAAAAAGTTTAAAATCGGACCAATTTCAACTAAGAATCTGATTTCAAACGTCACAGTTAAGTACATTAAATGTTAAGTAGATGTGAGGACTGACCGCCTTTTTGTACTGCAGAATGAGACCCTGATTCTCTGTGCTCTTGAACCCAAGGGAGACACTAACATTACCAGCCAGACTAAAGCCTGCGAGGTCAGATGACAGGGAGCTCCCCAAGTTAAACTCTGCTTTACGTGTAACCTAGACAAGAACATGGACAGTTAATTAGATGACACACATAAGTCATATTAAGTGTGGTTTGGGCAGTATACGAATGTTAGTAACTGGTTTGGGATATAGGGATTAATGTCTTACCATGGAATCCTTAGGACAACCGTTGCTGATGCCCACTTCCTCATCGAGAGTTTTATGATTTCTATTCAGCTTTAAGTCCTTTATGCATCCTTTGAATGGCCGCATGGTGATGTTATCTCTGTGAGGAGGAACAGAAACTCAAGTTATTCTCGACAAAGTGTAAAAAGGTTGACCATCTAATTCACAACACGCAATGATTGAGAGGAAAAGTAATGAGCAAATACCTCTCCCTCAGATCTTGTGGGGCACCACCAATGTAGCATTCTTTAAATTTGCTGTAGTCGTAGGGAAGATCGCGGCTGACTACCTGTTTACTGTTCGCCCGGACTATTATTTTGTTATTGGCAGCATAGAACAGGACGTCTGCAAAGTTGTCCCTCTGAAAAAGATTATAGTGGAGCAAGATGCAGTTGAATACATTTTTCTTTATTAGTCAAGTGTTTGTCTGATTTAGTAATGGAAGCTGCCAAGGAAGAACATGAGTGATTGCAGAAAACAAAAAAAAAAAGCTTCTTACCGGGAATATTTTCACATTATCTGTAGCAGCTTCAAGCAAATTACTACGTAGAAAAATGATGCCCTTCTCCATGGTTAAGGTGAAGTAAGTGCCCTATTTAGAAGAGAAAGAAGAGTAACCACTATTAAAAATGCCTTAAACGTTAAGAGTTATAGAGTAACCATATAAAAAATCATTTACCTCATTTTCCATGTATAACAGCAGGCCGTTTTCTGAACGAGTGTAGACATTCATACTGATGTAGAGTTTAGAATCTATTTTCATTTTTCCATATCCAGTGCCTTCAAAGTAGCTGGTGTCCCCTCGTGATTTATATCTGGATAGAAAGGAGAAAAAGTTAGGAAATCACAGCCTTTGTTCATCTTTAACAATTTAACGCTAAACATGTTTACTTGAGCAGATTACATGTCTGTCTGTGTTCAAAAAATTACCCATTACAAAAAAAATGACTACCCTTTTTCTATCCCCACATATTCAGGGTCAACTCAGTGGGGCTGGGGACCACTAAACCATCCAGTGGGCACGAAGAAGGGCAAAAGATATCACATAGGGTTAACAAACTGACAAACCAACCTGACCATTTGCAAAAGAAAGACTCCGATCACTACAGGAATCAGGGTCGTATTAAGTGCCACTTAGAACGCATTAATGCCAAGTTTAAAACCCTTGTTCGGGCAGCGATGAAAAAGGGGTGGGATGGGAATCTGTATCCATTCATGCCACAGGGAGGACATCAAAAACTGGGGTTGGGTGAGACTGAAAATGTCACTTGATGGCAATAACATGAATAGACAACCTGTTTATTGTTGTTGTTTTGTTTTTTTGCTTAATATTGAAATAGTATCAAAGATTAGAAGCATGTTTTTAATATCTAGTTACTCTAGTCATTAATCACACCAGGACCCACCTCTTGCATGGAGGCTCAGGATTGATCTTCTCTGCATTTTTGAAGTTATAGAGGCTGATGACTTTGTCGTTAAAAGAGGAGAACTCAATGCAGCCATGGTACCCGGGGTACTTGAGAGAATCTGGTGGCTGAGGAGAAGCAAAAGATATTAATAAAACCCATGCTAGCTAAAACAATATAATGGTATTCCTGTTCTTATTTCCTTGTTGCTTACAGTGAAATTGCTAGGGTAGCCTCCAACATAGAAAACAATATCATTGGGAGTGAGATCCAGGAGGTTCTTGATGTCCTGTCCTTGCTCGCTTTTCTTAATTGGCTGGCTGCCTGAGGATCCGGCGGAGTATTTGGTGAGGACCATCTCCGCATCTTGATAAATTCTAAAATGTTAAAAAAGGAACAGACAGAGCTTCGTAGTAAGTCACAGAGTGAAAATGAAAAGTATACATGCAACACTGAATACAACAGAATTCGGTTTACCTGTGTAGTTCCACGCTATCAAACATGGCCTGCTCAAATGAAGATTTAGTGATGAAACCTGTTTTCATCACCAGCTCTTCTCCGTTAAGCTTGTACACCCCGTACAGCACGTTGTTTCTCAGGACCATACCTATGTAGTTCTTAGACTACAAAACACAGTTTGTTAATGTGTGCAATTGTACAAACTAAATCTCTATATCAAAACATTCACATACATAAGTCACTTACATCTCTGCCGCCAAGGTACAACACAAACATGTCATTTTTGGAACTGGTCTGTCTGCGTCGGCGTCTTCCATCTCCCCTATCTCCACTGGTAAGAGGTCTCTGTAGCGACAGAGACAGATCTGTGTAGGCCTTCAGATCATCCAGATTCTTTGGTGGACGCAGCTCCACATGGCCATCACCTGTGAACTTCATTGGGACCACAATCTGGAGAAAAGACAAAACCAAGGACATTAGACATGGAAAAACAGAGGACAGGTCGATGTGATTGAGAGTGGGACCTTACCCTGTTAGCTGCATCCCGGGCTTGTTCAATGAGCTCTTTGATCTTCTTGATGTTCTCAGTTATGTTGCTAGTGGAGAACTGCGAGGTCAGGTTCTCCACCTCTGAGATCTTATCATCCAGAGATGGGATAGTTTTCAACAAGTCCTTCACTGAAAGTACAAAGTAATTTAATTGGTCATTCTGTACCGTAAAGCACTAAAAAAGTATTAACTAATGTGCCTGTAGAGATCTGTTCAAAACCTCACCTGTCTGGTCCACACCATCCAACACATTTTTCAGGTTGGCGTCCGAAGGACTGACATTGATCTTGTCAACTTCTTTCCTGATGTCATTCAGTTTGTTCATGGTGTCAGTGGCCGTGCTATTGGCTGAAGCTGCCTTCCTCTTGGCTTCATCAATTATATTACCGATGTCATCTGATTTGAAGAAAAACGAAAAGAAATTATGAACTAGAACTACAGAACAGAACTCTCAGTCAAATAGTCATGCTAGTCCTATAACGCCTTGACTTGTCCTACCTCTCTTGATGTTTTTTAATTGGTTCTCTGCATCAAGCAGGTCTTTCAGAAGAGCTTTCTTCTTCTCGTCAGCGTTCTGCATGCGCTCCGTCAGGTCAGTAAGGTTATTTGCAGCGTCTATTTGAGAAAAACAAGAATTAGCCACTGAGCTATTGTGCTGTTTTAAAAACAACAGTTTAATAGTAGGACTGGCTTACTTTCGAGGTCTTTCTCCGCCTGGTTTGCATTCTGCAGCAGGTTTTCGCCGTTCTTTTTCAGGTTTTTGGCTCTTTCTGTCAGGTTCTGTTTTTTTACATTCTAAAAGAAGAAAAAACTATTTGGTTAAAGTGACTCTCAAATGTTATATTCATTATTCCAAGAAGCTAGTACAGTTACTTCAAGGTATCAAGTTTGTGGCTTACATTCAAGGCGTTGTCTGCTGCATCTTTGGCCTCCTTAGCTGCAATCTCAGCAGCATTAATTGCATCTGTGATGTTCTTGTAGGCATCAATAGCATCTTTGGCGTTACGCACTTCACTGCGTCCACTTGCATTCTTCACGGTACTGTAATACATGATAACAAGGAAGAAAATAAACCCAAGACACATGGAGAACGGACACACAAAACATAAAAACACACATTTGAAAAGAACTGAACCAGAATCAACCAAATCCACTGATTAAAGCTTGTGTGTTTATTTATTGTCTGCACAAAAGACTTACTCCTCAAGGTCCTTTGCCAGCTTGGCGAGGTTCTTAGCATGTTCCTCTGCTGCCTCCACAATGTCCCCCTTGGCTGCAGCCTTGGAAATCTCATTCACCTTCTTGGTCAAGTCAGTCTTGGCACCATCCATTTGTGCTGCCAGCTGTTCATATTCCTGCAGAGAAGAAGGATGAAGTTATATCATGAGGGCAGGAAATGCTATTTAACTCACCGCAGAGCACAAAAGGCATTATAATCATGATAAGTACAAGGCATGTTAAGACCTGATGACTCAGTGTGAGGTCAGAGATGAGTCCATAGCTAGTAGTAATAGTAACATAGCTACAGTGCATCAAAATATTTTGGTTTCTTTGGATGCTGAGATGCAACACAAGATATGTTAAGCGTGCAGAGAATATTTTAGATAAAAAGAACATGCAGGCTACAGTTTGTCAAGCGTACCATTTTGCTGTTGGATAGCATTTTCTCCAAATCCTGTGTTTTCTGCAGCTCATCTTCTGCCATGGCCATCTTGCTCTCGACTACCTTCCGGTCCTTTTTTAAGTCTTCGATGCGTTCCTGCAGGGAGAAAGTAAATTTAGAGTACAGCTGTGTAAATACTATGCTATACACTTTGATCTTATAACCATGTCATCATTGCTGTGCTGACATACATAATCCCATGTATAAATATGACCGTCATTGCTATTTCTTTCCTAACCATTAACCAACAAGCCCACGTGATTCTTATAACTGATTAACTACTTGTGAGTTAATACCTGCAGATCTCTCAGTGCCTGAGCATTCAGTCCATTCTGGGTGTTGGCTATTTTCACCAAGTTTGCTGCCTCCTTGATAGCTTTGTCCAGGTCTTTCAGCTTGTCCTCATAATCCTTCAAAAGGCCCTGAATCTTCTTTGCTGCAGCCTCATTCTGGTCACACTGCTTACTTACATTAGTTTTGATGTAGTCTAGCACTAGAAAACAGAGCAGAATAGGTGAATGAAAGTGTAATCAGCTGGTGTGCAGTGATGTTTAAATCTTTCGACATCAGAGATTCATGTATCTTACGTTTCTTGGCCTCGTCTCTTTCTTTGTCAGCAGCTTTCTTTTCAGGGGTGAAGTTCTTATTGTTCATCTCATCCACCATGCGCTGAGCATCTTCTAGCATTTTAGACAGGTTTCCACCAGGTGCTGGGGTACCACTTCCACTGCCTTCGTTTAGTTGGTCCAGCAGCGCTTCAAACACACACAAAAAAACACTTGTTAAAGCAAATATTTAGGCTCTGACAGTCAGTGCCCTTAAATTTTATTGGAAACTACTAGACTAAATATAAAGATCAGCTACATATGTTGCTGAACCAAACATAAATGCAGAAAACAGTAGAAAATGGAGATTAAGATAGTTAAAAACATGATATTAAGTCACTACAGGATAGAGTTGTGCTGCTTAATTAAAGCTTCCCTTCACCTTGGATTTTCTTGAGAGTGTTTCGAATCTCTGAGTCCAGATCTTTAGCCCTCCTGTGGGTTCTTTCAACATCTTCCACAGCCATGTCAGCCTCATTAGCCCTTTCATCTGCCTAAATTAAAAAAAAAAGCAGACCGACAATACACATTTACACACTTATTACTATATGCTGATATTTTAATAAAATGCCAGGCCTCGTCTCCAGCACTCTACCTTGTCTTTGAGGGAGCTGATGTCATCTGAGAGATTCTTTGTGTCATCTTTCAGCTGGTTGACTCTAGATTTTTGGGTGTTGATGGTGGTGCTGTATTTGTTGACAAGAATCTGAAAAAAAACACAGGAAGGTAAATGAAGCTGCACAAAGTCATATTCAGATGAAGTCTAGTGTATCAAGACTTCAGGCTGATAGGGGTCATTTTCAAATCGTGCTGTGGGAATTATATTTGTGCCTCATGAAGGCACACTCAGATGAAGAAAAAAAATAGATTATAAGATTATAAGAGAACAAGAACCGGCAGGTCGGTGCGACAAACATCCAATGGCATCTAATGGTGTGGTTTCTAACTTGTGTCGACACACAGGCTGTCAGCCAAATTCAGTGAGATTGTATATCGGCAGGAATCCCAAATGTTTGAACAAGCACACCCATCCTGTGCCATACTGTTTGTGTGTATGTGTCGGAAACATGTGCAAAGTTCAAATTATAAAAAAAAAAACAATGGATCTCATTGTGCCTGCGACAATACATTTGGCATCAAGCTTTGGCATCATTTGACTTTTATGTCTACACAGAATCTATGACACTTAAATATCTTTACACGCTCTTCTTCCTTTTCATCTTCACACCTATCTTCAGCTTTCACACTACGCTGATATCTTTACCTTGGTGTCGTACAGGGCCTGTTCCAGCTTCTTCAGCCTGTCCTGAGAGGACATGCTGGCATTGGCGTTGTCCAGTTGGCCCTTGATTTTTCCCAGCTCATCATCCAACTTCTCTAGATCGTGTAGTAAAGTCTGGGCACAGTTATCACACTCTGGAACACAAAAGAGGATTGGATTAGCAAAGGATCATTCATTGTAAGCTGCATGTCACAATGGCGGACCTCAGTTGTTTTTATCACCTTGGCAGTTCTCATCAGTGTTTGTGTCGCCTGGCTCCAGTGTGTTCTTGCAAACTAGAGAAAAGCATTTAAATGAAATTTGTGATGATATATAATGTTTTAAAAACAGTACAACTCAATTGAGCTAATTAAAAAGTGGATTCATGCATTGTTAAGTTCACAAACTAACCTCCAGTCCTGGGATCACAGTTGTTACCATTGCCATTGCAGTTACAAGGCCGACAACTTCCTCCTGGTGTCAGTGGATCACCATAGTAACCAGGAGCACAGCTATGGGAAAGACAAATAAGAGAATAATGACTGATAAACTCAGACTCTTCTAAAATACACAATATCTGCATCAGTTTTTCAACATCATTATTTAGCTTGTGTCCACACTCACCTCTCACACTTGTCCCCAGTGTAACCGGCTCTGCATATACACTGGAAGTCTCCAAAGACTTCTCTGCAACCTATTGCAAAACTGCACATTGATAGAAAGATCATGATCGTGAATTTCTGAAAATTTTAATTCTTCTATTTAATTATAGTACAGCTGTTTGGACGTGTTTTTTTTTGTTTGTTTGTTTTTCACCCACCTGTTTGTGGCCACGCTGAATGGGCAGGGGCAAACTCTGCATGTCCTCTGAGCCGCGTTGCCATAGTAACCTTCCTTACAGCGTTCACATCGATCCCCAGCTGTGTTGTACTGACAGTTCTGAAAATGATATAATGTATTCATTAAACCACTTGTAAACCATATGTGAAGAATGAAGCGAGCGAACAAGCAAAAATACCAAACAGGGAATGTATAAAAAAAACAAAACTCAGCTACTGAGTGTGCACTGCGGCTTGCTTTTTCACACACAGGCTGTACCAACTCGACCGAACATCAAGTCCTTTATTACACTGAAGCAGGAATGCAAACATCTGAAGCCAAAGAGGAAAAGATATTTCCCTGCCAATCAATCAGAGAGAGAGTTTGTTCAGCCTGCTTGTGTCCATTTGGCTTTGAGCTGCTAGGGTGTGGATCCATGTACTCATTGCACACACACACATACACACACACACAGGCCTGGTCTTGAGTATGTTGCATAACAATCACACAACCAAGATAGCTGAAATTTGAAGTATGTAAAGAATTATTCCCCCATCAAAGAGAATAATAAGCGAGGGGGGCTTTTGATGCGCTGATATAAAAACCACAAAGCTATGTGCCCACAGATGTACCCCAAAGGTGAGAGGTCTAGACTCTGACTAAACTGTGGCTCACACACTGGAGCAGCTGGGCCAGGTGTAGTCACTCTTGGTTTTAGGTTTGTGTGGGTGTCAGCACTTTAGGCCTGTGGTCATAATGTCATTAATAAGGGTGATGAGTGAGTGTGTTTCTTACCAGGCACCTCCCTGTCTTCTCTTCACATTCATCAGCCAGGCCGTTGCACTGACAGGGCACACAGCGGCCCAGGAAAGGCCCACTGCCATCTCTGTAGTAACCAGGAGAACATTTCTGGAAAAGAAAAACATAAAATAAATGATAAATTAAATGGATTTTATGTTATTAGCGCAACTATGATGCTCGAAGGGGCAATATATCTCTAGATAAAATCTGCTATCATCATCATGATATCATTTTGGAAATTACTACTGAGAAACATTTAATAGATTAAATAACAGGAGATTCTGTTTTTGGCTAATCCAATGGATTAACAAATTAAATAATAAAAAAAAGTGTGTTCATTACAATGATGTAAAAATCATGTAAATTATAGTATAAATGTGAATTAAACTCTCAAATCTTTGACCTTCTTCTTCTATTCAAATGTACAAAACACCAATTATTGCTGCAGTTTGTCAGACAGACTAAACTTTTAAAAGCCCAAACACAGAATCAGTTTTATTTTCCCTAAACAAAGCAGTGTTTCCAGAGATTTAGCCTTCACAGTGGATGATTAGAAACTACTCCCCCGGACAGGGAGAGTCTGTTTGGTATCAAGAAGTGTGAGAATCTGCCGAGCACAAAGCAATAAACTTGACCTGAATTGAACGCCATTGCAAATTAATACAGACGAGCTGTAGCGTGCCCTTTGCTTCCAGAGATAAAAGTCCTCAGGTCACCAACAAGCCACACCTGAGACGTTGTGAAATGTAACCTACAGCTACGGTAAAACAACATTCCTTCGACAACAAGATATGTCACATCTTCACTGATTTTTACCTGAATCTGAAAACCGGCAGAGCTGTCATTAACAGAAGGATAGAGAATTGTCTGTCCTCTGTCATGAACCGAGGGGTAGTGTACCCGTTGGGTACCTTCATCATTCACTGATGGATACTCTATCCTCTGAGTTCCCTGGTCGTGAAGTGAAGGGTACTGTATCCTCTGACCCCATCTGTCATGAAGCCTGGCGTAGCGTTGTCGCTCCCCTCTTTCATAGGGCCTGTGTCCAGCGCAGCAAAGTTCAATAAAAATCCAACATAGCAGGGTCTGCAACAAAACCCCTGTATGCCGCCGTCTATCCACACACGTATCTGACATTCCTAAAGTTTAGTCTGTGTGAAATAATGCTTCACACTCCTCTGCCTCAGCCTCTTAAACACAAATCCTCACACTCATGCACACGCACACAAATAGGACACGCCCCATCTCGTACCTGAGTCAGTCTTGCAGATCAGCATGAGTGTATGCACACAAGTACATACATGCAAGTGTTGACATGCACCCTCTCAACTTTTTTTCTTTATCTCTCTTGCAAATACACACACACACACACACACACACACACACACACACACACACACACACACACACACACACACTGAGACACATTCAGACAGTGAAATGGACAGGAAATCTTCTAAATAGAGAAAAAGAAAATCACAATATTTTAAATGCTGCTGTGTTTACTTAAAGCTACAGAGTGTAGTGATAAAGCCTCTACTTGTAAATGCAAGTTGAACATTAAACAGTGGATTAATATTTTCTATATGTGTGTATATGTGTGTGTGTGTGTGTGTGTGTGTGTGTGTGTGTGTGTGTGTGTGTGTGTGTGTGTGTGTGTGTGTGGTTTGTAACCCTGTTTGTGCAAGCCAATGTGACTGAGAGGAAAGTCAGACATCCTCAGACAACAAATTCACACCTGAATCACGCTCCTCAAACACACATAACAGACACAACTGGGTGTGTATGCCTGTACTTTCAGACACACGCACTGTGGGTGCACTCAGGTGAACGCACTCAGGTTTATGAGTAACAGTGTGTTGCTAACTGCCACACCCCATGTGTCAAGGTGAGGCACCTTGTCATACAGCCTCTAGGCACATAAAACTTCCTTTCAAACACTCCCAGTGAGATGATGGCTCATGTATACACAGGCAGGTTACCACATCTATGGCAACAGCACGCACTCAAACATTTCAAACTTTTCTTGCTATTACCGTTTCTCGCCATGAATAAAATGATCTCCTACATAAAAAAAAAAATCTCTTTTAATCAGTGGTTTCTCCATTCTCTTTCTTATTAGCTTTTGTGGGCTGCAATCATGTACAAACAAATCAGATATAAGACACACAAACACACTCAGTCAAGTCAGTGCCATTCCCAGGATGAAAAAGAATTCAAGTAAAGCTTTTCCTTAGCAACTACATCAGGATTGTTTGCTCTACATTTCTGTGAGCTGTAGCTACGCCAGTGATTATGGCTGTATAATCACGAATATTATGTCTGCATGATTGTGCATCACATCCCAGCCTGGGGCTACACAATTTGGCTGTTCGTCTCTCTGGATGGTATTTTCCAGTGCGTTCCTTAGATGATGAATTTTTCCTTTACAAAAAGGGTGTGGTGCTTTGTTCAGGCGTGTCTAGACACCCTAAAAATATGAGGAGGAGGTCCAGATTCTCAAACATGACAAGATGCCTTTTCATTCAACACCTTGCGTCACTCTGCTTGTTAGCTCCACTGCTTCTCAGACCTGACAAAATGACTCTAATCCCACCATATTTTCTCTTCTCTCACATTTTTTACACATCTTTATGGATACTTTTTTGAAGTCTAAAAGTTTATTTAGTCTGGAAGAGTCAATGAAGCTCTGATTATAAGCTTTTTTTCTAAATCTGTTTGATTTGAAGAAAGATACACAGGTTTGTGAATATGCTCTTCTAACGTTTATCTACAAACTTTACACCTTAGTTTTATTCAAGAAAAAATAAAAATGAGCAGTAATGAGGGATATCTGATCGCCTTTGAACCCCTCACCTCACAGGAGTCTCCGGTGTACTGAGGAGGGCAGGAACAATCTTCCACAGTGTTTCCAGGACCACCAGTCCCTGTATCAGTCGCCCCTTCGAGGCCCACCTCGCCTAAGCTGAGCCGCTGAGTTTGAGTAAAGTACAGGGCTCGGATCCTCAGACCAACCAGACCAGCTAGGACCATCATCAGCTCCTCTCTGGAGACAGGTCTGTTGGTGATAGCATGGCGCCAGTTTCCCTGCAGACAACAGATCAAATATTTTGTGACCAATGCTAGAAAATCTGTAAGGGGATACTATCAAAAGTAACAAGTTCATTAGATTTAACAGGATGTAACGCAAGATAAGCATATATGTATATAAAATATATATGTATGTATTATATTCTACTTAACACTTGCACGACAAGTGTGAAGTATGAATATTTATGATTGTCTGAGGATGAATCTTAAAGGTTTTAGTAGAATAAAATTTTACATATATCCAAAGAAGAACAAAATCTAATGGCAGACTGCTGCGAACTAAAAAAAAAAAAAATCACATTCATTCACTAGTCCCACTTTCTGTGCATAATTAATTGCACACAAACTGGGAACTGATGTTTACTTTACCTCCAGGAGCTGGACTCTGCCCTGATACAGCCTGTCTGGAAGTGGGACTTGTGGAGCCATGTGGATCAGGGTCATATTCCGACCCTAAGGGGGAGATAATGAGATGGATAAATAAACTCTGTTTCTGCCAAAACAAAATAATCAAGGTCTAATAGTAGAAAAACTTAAAGCACTACGCACAGTCAGCACAACATCAGGTCTTCTGTCCAACAGTGTCATGCCCTCACTGGGAATCCCAAAGGATTTGGACTGGTAGGTGAGGAAACCACCATAAGAAGAAACCTAAGACAAAAGGAGAAAGTCCAAATATCTGTTAGCTTATCTAAAAGGACTGCAGACACTATCGAGTCCCTATCTCCTTTGCCCGAGGACCAAGCTCAGCACCATGGGCGACAGAGCCTTCTGTGCCGCTGAACCTTGCCTATGGACTGCCCTTCCTGACCATCTGAGGGCATCACAGACCCTTGAAAGTTTTAAAAAAGGACTTAAAAATGTCCTTTTCCACATCATATCGTTTTTAACGTTATTTCTTTTGTTGTGATATACAGTACTTGTTGCTTTGTATGTGTGTATTGTAGCACTTTGACATTTGCTTCAAATGTAAAGTGCATTATAAATTAAATGTATTATTATTATTATTATTATTATTATTATCATGATAGCATTTTTAAATTCATTTTTTAATTTTTAATATTGCCTTTTATATTGGCGTGATTTTGTAATAAAGTAACCATAACATCTTATCTCTGTATACACTGCATCTGTTTCTATATTAAAACATACTGAGAACAGTATTCTCGTTGTCATGATGCTCTCTCCATTCTTTGACTCACTCTGTTTCCCAAGTAGGACGATGGTGCCACCCAGTGTAGAGTCTGAATTGTGGGAGGAAGCTCCTGGATGTCTGCCACCACTGTGTTACTGGCTGTGTTCAGCACAGAGATGACCTCCTCCTGGTCAGGGCTTTCCAAACGCCAGGCCTGCATCCCAACAAACTAATAACGGGGAATATTTAGGGGTTAAAGTGAAAAATACATCTTAAAACGGCATTATGTTCACAATTCATAGGTGATAAGTGACTCGGTGGGGTTATAACACACATACTATTATAAATAAGTTAGCTTTACATGAAACAGAGGTGACAGTGTATTAAAGAATGTACCCAGATCCCATCACATTCCTGAGCAACATGTTCAGCTTTCAATAAAAACACATTAAACACATAACCAGCCAGAAAGCTCTGCAGGCATAAAATTCCCAAAGGCATTCACAGACATGCAAAGGCACGAAAAGCAAACACACCTTCCCCCTGCGTTTGCTGGAGCTCTGACACCGGTCAGTTGCTCCGAAGCAGAAGCAACTGGTACAGCCATGAGGGTTGTAAGGGTCAAAAAAGAAGGAACCTTGCCGACATGTATCACACTTGACACCAGCAACATTTCTCTACAAACACGGCAGCAATAACAGAGAGACAGTCAGAGAAAGGAGAAAAAAAACAGACAACAACAACAGACAACAAAAACAGATAAAAATGACTAAAGAAACGTTTTTAAATCGGCAATTTGATGAAATGAACTCACCTTGCAGAGACATCTCCCAGTGTCTGGGTGGCACACGTCTGGTGTGACACCACCTTGCTTACAGTTGCAAGGTATACAGTCAGGGAAGCGATAATAACCTGGAGCACAGCGATCGCACTGCCTGCCCCCAATCCTCGGCTTGCAACTTCATAAAAATACACGGAGTGTGATTTATAAAACAGTTATACGGGGTGCATACATTTATAAAGTCAGATATGTCCAAAAAAGAAGGAAACTAAGATTGATCTTGATGTGTGATCAATATGAAAATAAAGTATAATCACATTTTATGCATTACTGTACAGTATGTTGCCTTATGTTGCTATTTGTTCTTGTATTAATAGAAACATCAACTGAAGAGCTGGAGAGGATTTTGAGCCTTAGAACATACATGACAGAAAAGACAATTTATAACATGACTGGACTGTGAACTAATGCCCTCATTTATCACTTTAAGTGGTTTGGTGTCATGTTTCACTTTCAATGTTTAGAGGCTGCAGGCCTCACATTCCAGCCTTTTTCATCACTCAAAAATTAGAGCATGAAAGAGAGAACGTATTGGGAAAAGGACAACCATTACTTGTTAAATACACTGCAAAGAAATTATACACAGTGGTATATTTGAGCAACTTAAAATGAAGTTACAACTTAACTGTACAGAAGATTACAGTAAAACTAACTAATTAATATAAAATAAACAGAAACGTTGCAGGATATGATTGATTGACCGGTGAAAAAGAGCATTTAAGTCTTTTTCACTGGTCATTAAATAAAAGACAATCTTTATTTTATATTTGAATTGAATTACTTTTTACTTTTATGTTTCAGACAGGTAAAATTTCATTAACATGGCAATACATGTTTCACATTCATGATTGGTTATATGATACACACCAAACTACATATGTGTAGAACACTGTTCAATTTGCTAATCACACTAATAAACTCTAACTTCCAGTTTTAAAAAGTGCTCAGCCTTGTAAGGTAGGCGGTTACCACTTACCTGCATTGTCCGGTGATGCGGTCACACTCAGGTCCTGCGTTGGCTTTAATGCCGTTTGGAGAGCACTCGCAGCCTTCGCAGCCAAGCAAAGGGTGGTAGCTGAAAGTCTGACTCTGACACACATCACAGGCTGGTTTGACTGTCTGAGGAGGGCAGATACACCTTCCTGTCACCTCGTCACACAGCCGGCGGCCACACTCACATGCTGCAGAAAGTAGACAAATAAATTTAGAGCAGAAAGATAGATTGCATTCTCACCAAAACAGGAAGAAGTAACCATTCACTCACGTCTGCAGTATGGAAAGCCGTAGTATCCTGTGGCACACTTTGTGCACTGCTGACCGATGACGTGCCGCCTGCAGGGACACTGTCCTCCTACTGGGTCACAAATGGACCCTGTGGAGCCAGACTTGTCACAGTTGCAAGGTAGAGCGCCGTCATTATAGGCTGCTGCAAGAGAACGGGCAGAGTCTCTGCAGAACTGTGAAGAAGCTCTGGGGCTGAAAGGGCAGAAAAATAATTTTTCATATACAGATGTGGTTGTATACTCCATCATCACAGCCAGAGGGCACCATTTCTGTGAAGTATATTGTAAAAGTGTGAACACAGAAAACAAAGTATCAATATTTCAGAGATAATAAGAGAGAAGAAGAACAAAATCATGTCTGATCACATTGTCAAAGTTCAATTTCAGCTGAATTTGAGTCCTTGTTTCACACGTGGTGGATACCTACTCAATATAGAAACCTTCTCCTCTGCATTGTTGTATGAAATCTGCAGATTTATCCAGCGGTTTCTCTCTTAGGAGATCAGGAGTGTAACTGCTGTCAGGAACCAGCAAGATATAATCCTAAACAGAAGATAAAAATCAAGGCAATTGATGAAAACAAACACCAGAAACGTTCAGTTAGGTTGGTGTTATGTTGTGCTTATAATGTATTTATCAGTATGATGGAGAGAGTGATAAACAGATAAATGGAGCATTTGAAGAGTTTTGGCCACATTCTTCTGCTTGATTTTATCTGAAGATGTAAAAGGAAAGCAGGTGAACAAGAAAGCAAAGCAAAACCCGACCTGCCCCCTCCTTAAAGAGGTTGGAAGCTTTGCTTTTATAAAGCTGTGTGGGGCTGCCAGGTGGAGTACAGTCCCTTCATTGTTGTTGTTGGGCATATGGCATAACACTGAGGATAGAGGACCTAAGCATGCCAAGCCCTGAACCTGAACAACTCTAATACAAAACAGACTCCTCAAAGCTGCGTAAAGCTTTACATAGACGAATGGCTTATTTATTTATTTGTTTCACAATTCTATTATTCATTTCCCATTTAATTGAGTGGGTTAACATAATTTGGACAGTGTTTGACTGATTGCATAAGCCACTGACCAGAATAAGCGTCTTCCTAGGTGGCACGATCACAGAGATGGTGGGCTGCTGCCAAGAATTCTGGTCAAAGTCAAGGGCAATGCGATCATCAGCGATCACAACCTCTCTACAGCCTGTGACCGCAGGGCAGAAGGATGCATTTATTGAACCTGTAAGACAAGTTAAAGGAGTTAGAGTTGAGACGAGAAATAGAAAAAATGCCACACAATAATCCATTACTCCTTTAAAGCCATGTAGGGAAGTGTATCTAAGGTCTTTAAGGAAAGAAGGAAGGAAGGAAGGGAGAAAAACAACAACGAAAGGAAGGAGGAAAGGAAGTGAGGAAGGAAGGAAAAAACAACGAAAGGAAGGAAAAAAACGGCGAAAGAAAGGAAGGAAAAAAACGACGGAAGGAAGGAAGGAAGGAAGGAAGGAAGGAAAGAAAGGATGGAAGGAAGGAAGGAAGGAAGGAAGGAAGGAAGGAAGGAAGGAAGGAAGGAAAAAAACGATGGAAGGAAGGAAGGAAGGAAGGAAGTAAGGAAGGAAGGAAGGAAAAAACGGCGAAAGAAAGGAGGGAAGGAAGTAAGTAAGGAAAGAAAAAACGGCGAAAGGAAGGAGGGAAAAAACAAAGGAAGGAAGAAAGGAAGGAAGGAAGGAAGGAAGGAAGGAAGGAAGGAAGGAAGGAAAAATGGCAAAAGGAAGGAGGGAAGGAAGTAAGGAAGGAAAAAACAGCGAGGGAAGGAAGGAAAAAAATTACGAAAGGAAAGAGGAAGGAAGGAAGGAAGGAAGGCACACTCAAAATTTCTTTCGAAAGTTTCTAGTTGTATTTCATTAGACAGGAGTAAGCCTACCACTCACCCTTCCACTCACGTCCTGCGTTCACTCGGACCTCCACGGGGAAGGAGGTATGTTCAGGCTGGTGATAATGGACCACAACTACATACCTGCCCGGGAGGGGCACATTGGGAGTGAAACTTATCTCCGTCTGGGAAAAAAGTGAGGAGAAAGTTTAAGCTCCAAACTGTCAGTCACGGTGAAATTGAAAATTAATGTCAGGGCAGAGGTTGGTCATTAAATATCTCGAACACCTAGCAGCAGTGTGAAATCCAGAAAAACTCAAATTATTCAAAAAGGTTAGGAAGGGCAGAGTTTTTACCTGAGGGAATTTAAGCAGTATTCCATCACTCTGAGGTTCATGGACAGGGAACACCCCGGTCTGTCGTCTCCATCTGTAATCCTCATTCTCTCCTCGTTGGGGAGAAACAGCTGGTGCTGAAGATAGCTGTCCATCGCGGGCAGCATACAAAATCCAGGCTGAGGCCGGCTTGTCAAATTGCCTCAGAATGCAGTGCCGACTGTGGAAACATTAAACAGCAACAAGATGTGGTCACCTAAAGCATGTCGATAGTGTTTGAGGTGTTTGCTGAGTGCTATCTTAACAGAGCAATGTGAGTTGTGGGGAAAACTGTCGCCTGTCAGAGGTTGCAACCAATGAAAATACATTAATCTCCAATAATCCTTTTTTAAACCATGAAATCCTCTGGTTATCACACAGCCTCGCATCAATGTGCAGAAATGCTGACATCAGGCACTAAATATACACACACTACACAAGAAAAGCTTTAGTATTACAGGCTAAGTTCTTCCCATTTTCACTCCAATATTTGGTCAAACTCACTTCCCTGAATTTTCCTCTTGGCCAGATTTAGAAATTAAATTGGTTACACAAACATGTCAATATGTTTCCTACTTTTAATCTCTAGCCCTAAAAAAGATCTTTAATATTCTGTAAATATGGATGCATTGTTTTGTAAAACAGAGAATGTGTCAAAAAAACATTTGACCCAAAAAAATCATCATAAAAGCACATAAATACAACAGCAAACATTTCAAATGCTCAGCAGTGCACAAACAAACACAGTTTGAAGGCATGAACACACAGCGTGAGTCGATTGCATATTAATCCATCGCTGCATATCACGTTTACTTGTGTATTTGTTTTGCTTAATTAACAAAATTCACCAAACGATTGTAACTACCTCTTTGTTTACATTTTTTCCCCCTTTTTGCTTCGCCTTTTTGTACATTGTTCAGGGTGAATGACAGGACTCACACTGACAGCTGGAATCACATGTAAATTTAACGCGTAACGTAGTCATTAGGTGCAAAGTGAGAGTAAAGTTTGACCCATAGTCCAGCCTCAGGTACTGTATATGACCTTGCCCAGCTGGAGGAATGTGCATAATCACACCTGGAAAACAGATGTGTGTCTCCATACACAACAACACAACAAAGAGGTCTCACCCTGTAGCATTATCTTCTTAACTGCAGCTTTTTTAAAGGTGACGTACCTGTTTTCAGTGAAGCGGCCATGAGTGGAGACACAGAGCACCTTGGGGTCCACATACTCAATGGAGAACTCTTCTGCAGGGACTGCATACACTTTATACTACAGAGAGACACAAATGTATATTTAAACTGCAAGTTGCTGTCAAGATATTGAGTTATTATCAAATCAATCACTTCTCTCACCAGCAGGAATGTTGCAGTGGAAGTTTGCAGAAGGATCTCTGTCTTGTGAGAAAGCTGCAACATCGTCACCTGATTATTGCTGTCCACTGCCACACTCCGGCACAAAAAGCTGCAAGATTTAAGGCACACAACAGCTGAGAAACACTTAAATGTTTTAACTTTAAACACACAAATCAACAAAATAGTACAAGAGATGAAGCAGCAACAAATGTAGGGACTCACCTGTAGGCACAACTGTAAATGTTGGCTCTGGCTGGGATGTGGTCACCTGACTGGCCACTGATTAGTATGTTGACATTCTGGACAGTGTCCACCTCGCTGGCATACTCCAGGACAAGGGCGTATGGACCAGGATGAGGCACGCGTAGACTCAGCTGGAGTTGCGACTATGCCAAACAGTTCATACAAAGTTGTTTTATTTCATTTTAATGAACTTCAATAAAAAAATAAAATAATAAAATAAAATGAGGTAAAAGATAGTCAGTAAAAGATTATTCTGGACTTTGAAACAACTGATAAGAACCTCTCCAAGGACCTCAGTCTGCTTTATAACTTTGTGTACAACCTATTCATGCTTCAAAGTTGATTCACTACAATATTGAAGCCAAATTCTGAATCCAACAGCTCGGTATTTTTATGTAAGCAAATCCAGGCCTACTGCTGTACCTGTCTGCCACTGAGATCGGCCATCTCAGGGTGATCCGAGGTGGGACGCCGCACACGAGCTTGCCTCCTTCTGCGCCCGCTGCGACTCGAGAGTTTTCCTTGTGCACCAAGTGCAGAGCTGAAGCCATCCATGGCTACATGCTTATACAGCAGACAGCTGAGCCAGAGATACACAGGTACAGGCAGAGTCAGCATGGATGATGAGAGATAACGATTACGTGATCATCCCGTTTTATTTTAATGTGGAAGTTAACATATTTATAAAATGTTGTCTAGCAGACTCTATAATGCATGGAATATTTGAAATTTATGACATCTATTGCTTTCATACACTAATATCATGCATTTTACAGTCTATTAAAAAATGAGGCGACTTCACACCTTACCCTTTGGAATATCAAACCATCTGTACACCATGATTTATTACAGCTATATAAAAAAAAAACACCTTACACAAGAATAAACCCTCACATTTATAATGATAGGATCTGTAAGGTCTAGTTAGGTTTTGCCTAACCAAGCCAATAATTGCATGGATGGTATCTGTATAAGGAGAACTTAGCAGTATGAAGAAAAAGATGGATAGCTACAAAAAAGAAACCTACTTACAGAATGTCATGCATGAATGCTGAGTATGAAATAACCTCTGAACTACTGAACAGAAATCTTAAAGGTTTACTTTGTGTCTCTGTTTGCAGTCGGTAAGTATGTGCAGGGCTGAGTGATCTTTTCCTGCAGCAAAGGTGCCTCATAATAATCCCGGGGCAGCAGCACTAAATAGTCCTGGAGGAGGAGGAGAGTGACAATGTGTATTTAAGTATATGGTCTGCTGCACATTTGTTATTTTTCTCCAGTGACCCAATAACAAAGGAATGACTTAATATTAGACAGGAAGTACACAGGATTTCATGTTCTTTTAACATTTATATGACTTCTACATCTTTGTCTTGATTAAAAACGCACCAGCAGAACCCCCTCTGCCTTTATGTGTATGATCCATTTCCCGGGTGTCAATGCAAAGGGCTCAGCGAAGCCTTCTCCTGGGACAGTGAGGAACGATGGGGAGGGACTCTCAGGGAATATTACTTCCTTACTCTGATCTGACCCTGCTGAACAGCAAAGCAGAAAAGTCTGTAAAGTTACACTGAGAGCATACAAAATAAATGACGTGTGGGACATCATCAGCATACAGTAAGACACATCACACAGCTTACACATAAATGCAATAAAGGGAATGGGTTATTTATTTTATTTCTTTAATGAAAGAGGTTAAATTTAAAGAAATGATATGAAATGTACATGAAATGTAAGAGTTGATTAAATGTCAGAGGCAGCCTTACCTGCAGTGCCTCTGTTATTGGTAGCCTTGATGCTACCTGTCACACTGGTGCTGCTCGGGTTAGTGAACCGCAGAACCACACGGAATAAGTGCTGCCTCCCATCATTTGGGTCAACATGCACTGTAACTCTGACCTCACTCTGCAGGGACAAGAGTGACACACAGCTGACTGCAATGGTACAGGTTTGAGTAGACGATGAGGGTTTAATGTTAAGAGAAAGGTTAAAAATCATGTCAGGTGGGCAGAGAACTTAAGCAAACAGAGCGGGTTAATCAACAGAGAGCAAGCAAAGGTGAAGTAGGGAAAAACACAGCCAAAGGAAGGCAGACCCTTCACTTACAGTCACAGCAAGACTGAAAGCCAGCTTCGTCCACCACCAAGATCCTTGCTCTCACACGTTTTCTACCCTTTTGGTGGGGGGTGGAGTAGCGCATTACAATATGGAAAGGGCCAGGAAAGTCTGGGGTAAGCGTTAGGATCACCTCTGGCTGAAGAGAAATAGCATTAGTTCTAAGAGAGCTGGTGTCCACATTCTCACATCAGCTTGTTGGTTGTGGTTGTGTGCTTTAAGCAGGGACATCAGTGCAGAGGTAAAAGCAAAAACAATCACAGTGGCATCAGAACAGACTGAAAAAGGAAGCTTTAAGGTTACCAAAGTGGCAGATAGTCCCAAAAACAGACTTTTTCACAGCCATACTGTCATTTATTAGAATAATAGCATCAGTGTATCTTATATTGTAAGACACTTATGAAAATATGTACGAACCTGTGCAGGAGACATTACGGCATAACCTCTCCAGCTGAAATCTGGGAACTCTTGGGGGTTATAACCGAAGCGTACTGGTCTAGCATTTGGTGTGGTGCCATCTTCAACTTCAAACTTTAGTTGGTGCAGAGTGGGAAAATAGTAGCTCGGTGCTGGCCTAACAACGTACGTGGAGATTTAAATCAAAACTAAATAGGTTAGTAACAGATTTTAAGAACATTGTAGAAAGTGAAAAATATTACAATTTTGTCTGAATCTTAATGGATGGTGACATTAAGGATATCTATATCTTACTCAGTGCATTTAAGGCCAACTACATTCTCCCGACACTGACATCGTCCCGATATCTCATCGCAAGCCATGCCAACGGCACCACCTGCATCACACTGACAACCTATCAGAAAGAGTAAAAGTCATTATTAAAGAGTAAGTTAATACCAGCCTGAAAATCAGTGCCTGGAAGTCAGCAAAGACAAGATTTTCAAGTGAACCTGGTTTAAATCTTCTGTAAAATGTTGAAGATAATGGCCTGGAAAGTTATTCATTAAAGCCAGTAGCATATTATCATATATATATATCGTAACATATTAACAGTACACAGTACATGTAATTGAGATGCAACGTTAGATGTTTGGTTAAGAAAGATAACTTACCTTCACAACCAAAATACTTCTTTTTCTGCAGCAGAAAGTAGCCATTCTTACAGGTGTCACATGCATGTCCGCATGTGTTAGGCTTACAGTGACACTTTCCACTTTTCTAGACAAACAGATAATCAGAAGAATATGAGATAAACAAAATAATGAATTGCGACTGAGCCATGCAGTCATAACTCTGCACGATAAGATGTCTAGTCTAAGGCACAGTTTGATTAATAGATGTATAACGGCCACAGAAGGTAGAAAAGAAATACTCACCTGTTCACACTCTCCCACACCACTCAGGGTGCCTTTCACATCACACTGACACTCTGGTATGAGAGGAAAACAGAGAGAGAGAGAGAGAAAGAGAGAGCGAGAGAAGAAAGGTTGTGAAAATAGAAATCTACGGTGAATAGATTCTGATTACAGGATTCTGTCACTTTCACGGGTGAAACACAACAGCACAAAACCCCACAATCTCCAGAGATCTCTACATCAAAGGTCCGGAGGAGATTTACTGCCACTGCATGCTTTCAACCTCATAAAAAAACCTTCCGCTCAAAGAACGTCTACAGTGAACCAGAGGCATTCTTGGGATATTAAAAGCTCTTTTTTTTCCCCTCGTTCCTGTGTCTTCAGACAGAGTGGTAATGACAACAGAGCAGAAGTGTAACATTAGACAAGTATCTAGACAAAGCCTGAAACTGTTCTCTCACTAGCTATATAATGGGAGCCAAGTTATATTTCTGGTGTTAAGTATTTTCAGTGGATTAGTTATTTTTTGGTAGGGTTGGCAAAGGGACAAAAAAATAAGTCCAGAGGTATTGTTTTTAATGTGCTGCTGTGCAGCTACTCATTACACTACAAAATCACAGCATGAAATCTCACAGATTTACTTGCAGCTCCAAACTCAAAGCAGTTATCAGGAATTTGCCTGCATTTATGTGTTATTCCTCAGCTCTCCGCTGAGGGACAGGAAGGCAGATCTGGCCTTGTTGACAGGGGTATGTTGACATATCCTCTGGTTAAGGGGGGCCAAGACCCATATCAGTGCCTTGTCTGACTGCTACTGGTGATTTAATGGAGTGGAAGAAAAATGGGGTCAGTGACCAGAGCTAATACATCTGGAGAAGAAAAATGACGGCACTTTTGGCTGACAGGAGGTCAAGAAAGTACAACTATTTTTTTTTACAGTTTTTACAAAATGAGGTTCATAATAGTTTTATGTTCACGTTAGACTTCCGGTTTCTTACCTATACAGCCACGAGGGTTATTTGTAGCCAGATTCCAGTGAAGGGGTTTACACCTGTCACACAGGGTTCCCTCTACGTTTGTTAGGCAGCGGCAGGAGCCCTGAAACAACAGATAAGGAATCTAAGGATTGTTTCTTCTAAGGATTGTTTCTTCTTTCAAATATAGTATATGGTCCCAAACAGAGGTGGAAATGAACCAAAAAAAAAAAAAAACCCTTTCAGAAACTCACTGTTGTTTTTCTTCCTCTGCGAAATGGAAGGAAGTCTCTTTTCCTTCATTTTAATTGCATTTACAATGTCAGAAAAAAAAACTTCCTTTTAAAACCTGCTGAAAGACGTTTTGGCAGCACAGTTGTTTTATCATTTTTACGACTTTGAGGTAAAAGTGCTGCATTTAGACCGCTTCTGTTATCAAAGCTGATAATAAAAACATGACCAAGGCTGAGTTTTGGTAGACAAAACTTAAGTTTATTAAGAGTGACATACCGTTTGAGGATCAGCAAGCTCAGTTCCTGCTGGGTTGCACACACTGATGGGGGCTAGAGGCACAAAATGAAGTAAAAAAAAAACATTAGAAAATCAGTCCAAAGTTAATTTCTGCAGCTGACTTTAAAGCATGGCCCAAAGGTAGTCAAACTTTTTATTTTAAGACTATCAACACATTCACACAAATTATATCCTACAGTAATAGGATATTACTGACCCCTACCAAAAAAGACTGCCACCTGTTTAGTCCCAAATTGGCTTCATATATGTGTATTATTATTCCTGATGTGGTTACCTGAACAACGGGGGAACCTGAGTCCAGAGGCACAGCGGTCACACTGCTGGCCCACCACCCCTGGGAGACATAGGCATTGACCGGACAGTGGGTTGCATATGCTACCATATGAGCCTTCCTGTGAACACTGGCAGGCTGGGGACAGGAAACAAGAACTTCGAATATAAGCCCATATCGTCATTTCGGTGAAGTGAATCAGTTATGAAATATCTAAAAAGACCCCTGTCTTCCGAGATTCCCAGCTGTCTATTCTTGGGAATATGATTCCCTTGAAGGAAGATTTCCATATATGTCTCATGTTCCAGCTCTCTGTGAAATGTTGTAAATATATCAATGTGGATAACAACTAAGGGTTTTACATGGTACTGTGGGAGTATGAGGATGTTTGTTCCACAGAGTCATGAGAAGAGGCCACAGTAGGCCCAGTGAAACCAGCAGCAGCATTTTCTTTTTCCCATCAGCCCTCATGGATCACATGGATCCCCAACTGGTTTATCTATCATAGTTACCCTGTGGACATACAGGCATCAAGCACACTCACCAGCACAGTCTGGGTATCCATAGTAGCCTGGTGAACATCCATCACACTCCTGCCCCCCATAGTTGGGAAAGCAAACACACTGGCCACTCGGACTGCACACACTGTTGGCCACACCAGCACCATCACAGAGACACGCTGGGGAAAAACAAAGAGGATCATGAGCTGCTGCTTTAACAAATTAGTTTTTAAGAAACTGAAGGATGCTGGCTCCAGGAAACTACCAGAAGCAGGTTGGTGCTGACAAAGAGACACTTCTGTGTAATAATAAAGACCTTTCTGTGTAAATGTCTGCAATAAGGTCAAATTATTACTACAGACGACAGACAGACTACTCTGCCATGTGGAAACATATTCCCATGTCCTTTTCTGGCTTCCTGTCTTACTCTTCATCATGCATCTCTTTCAAAATAAAGGTCATGTTTCATGACCATTCAGTCAACACTGATGACGTTGTGTCTTTATAGTCTATGGGGGAGGTGAGTGCTCATTGGCATGGTGATTCTTTCTCACCCTGGCAGTTTGGGAAGGAGTGATATCCTGGTTGACAGCGGTCACATCGCTCTCCCTCCACACCCTGACGACACAGGCAGCGTCCTGAAGCATCGCACACCCCGTACGCTGTTCCTCTGTAGTCGCATATACACTCTGTGCAAAACAATAAAAGCAAACAAATTAAACCCTAAGTAATAGAAATTCAAATGAGTAACCCCGCTGAACCCTGAGGCCTGCTTATAAATGAGTCTGAGCTCCTTTTTTTTGGACCAGCTGAACAACAATGAATGACAAATACTTCAGTCAGTTCAACTATTCTCAGATTGTGGCACATAGTGGTACGGCTACACTGGTGCCCAAGTCTTGCCAAGCCTATCCTGGTATTGCTATGTGAATAGGCTTGGCGCAAAGACAGGACGGCAACCAGAGAGACTGCCACCGTTTTCTTTGCCCCGAAGCAACGCTAAAATCAGCTTTTCAATCAGCTTCCTCAGTCAGTTTACAGAACGAAAGACGTTTTATTCAAGTTAAAGGAAAGTTAATGTTTGCCTACATTCATCAACAAATGATAAGACAGAAAATGCCACGGGCTACAGGATTTACTAGAAAATGCAATAATACTAATAATAGGTTTCCCAGCTTGGAGGAAACTGGGGGAAAAAAGGCCTATAACTAAGAATAGACTGATTAGTTCTCACCGAACAGTCCCAACTGACTACTGCTATCAGGAGAGGACACTTGAACTTAAATCCCCACTGATGCATGTGAAAATCATCAGTGTGCAACAGTTGCAACAGAGATCTTCTGTCACTGAGCAGCAGATTTACTCATTTTGAGGATATATTATACAAGTATTTAAACCATCCCCTTGAACCTAACAATAATATATTGCAAGTTCTACAAACATGATCTGACCTTTAGTCGTGTCCACATGAATTAAAGCATTTCCTTGACCTCTGTTACAAGTTCTTAAGATTTAACTCTGAAGAATTTAGACTCAGTGGTGCCTTAAATGGTCCTTTAAAGCCCCTGTAAAACAACCTGTGCTGCCTGTAAATAAATAGGATTTAGGTGACCAAAAAAAGTCGAGGTCTGTCCTGTAAAAAAGCTCTTCAAAAGGATACAGTATCAGCAGGGTTTTTTTATGTAGATGTGGTGAATGCAAATGAGAAAACACTCTAAAAGTAGTTAACATAGCATAGCCGTGTAAAGGACCATATAGTAGCACAACACGTCGAGTCTAAGCACACTCACGCTGACAGCTTGGGGAGCCAAAATAGCCTTGAGGGCAGGCAGTGGGCCCTTTACAGGAAAAAAAGAAAAGAAAAGAAAGAGTGACAGCATTTTAAATGATGTTAAAGAAAACCTCTGAGAAACTAGTGGTATGAGACACAAATCTTGTTTACTGAACTCACCCACAATAGGTCCTGCAGGGGATTCGGTGGTCGTCTGGTATACGGGATATCCTAATTGCAAAGGAAAGGCACGAAATTCAGACCTCCACTGATGGGAAATTGTGTAAGAAAAACCTCAAGTGTCACTGTTATTTATTGCAGTGTGCTGATTAGATTTAGATTAAAATGTCACATTTAAAAAAATGCCCATAAACAACAGACAGCAATGCAATTTGCGGAAAACATTGTTGAAGAAATAGTTTCACAATTTGTGCTCATACACGCTTTTGTTGACAGGTAGATGAGGCTGTTACATCAGTACTGCTGGAGCCAGCAGTAAATCTCCTGTTAAACCACAACTTGTCAATTTTTTTACGCTCTTGTTTTTGCCTAAATTAAACAGACAAGGTAACATAACATGTTGATTAGTGAGTTTTAGAGGTGGAGAGGTTGGTCCTGGTCCAGGAGAGGTTTTAGACTAGTTTGACAGCCTGGAGATGAGAGAACTGTGTTGTAATAATAACTTCTAGTAATAAGTGATTTTCTTAATCATAAAATGCCAAGTCTGAATTTGTCATTCCACAATTAATTTCACACTTATCTGACATATGAAACAATACACCTGAGGCACATATCAGATTTGTTGTTGTTTTTCATGTATAAGGGTTATAAAAGAACAGATAGAAAGCAACAGACATCTTCACATGGATAGAAAAAGTGACTGTCAGTGAGATGTTTATCCAAATTCCAGATACGCTGGAATTCTGCAGCAAGTTCATGCACAAACCTTGAAAAGCCTCACAGTATGTCAATCAGTCTGACAGAAGAGACAAGGAGAAACAAAAGCGAAAGACTAGGAAAACAAAAATTACTTAAAAAGCCAAATGAGCTGATGAAAGACTTATCTCTACGCCCTACTGAGCCCGCAGCCAGATCAGAGTGGAATAGTGAGATAAGACAGGGGAAATTTTGTGAGTCCTATATCTGCTTCTGCTGTATTTGTTTGGATGGAGGTTTGGGAATGTGCGTTAGCCAGTACCTTTAGCAATAAAGGCATATTTCTAAAGGTGGTCTAAACGGGTTATATTTTTCCCTCAAGGTGAAAACTGATACAAAAGGCTAAAAAAGGGCAAACATGAAACTGAGTCCTATCTTCAAAGGGTGGATTCAGTTTCAGCTCACAGCGTACACCTTGACACACTGAACTCCCAAACACAGTGATATCATTTCATCATCGTGACTCAAACGGACAAAGGAAGGAGTCAAATGTAGCTTTCTTTTAGACACTGTTTAACTTGTAGCTATCACAAACGTTATTCATAGCATATGACACCAAAATGGCATCTCTGTTTCACAACTGCCCATTTATTAGACCACTCATCCATTAGGTAAACGGGGCATCCAGTACGTGATAAAAAAGAAAGAACTTACGAATACACTGAGGGTAGTAATAGTATCCGTCAGCACAGCGATCACAGTATTCTCCAGTAAACTGTGGCTTGCAGATACACCTTCCAGACCCCATTTCACATCCGGCTGTAGTCCTTTCATCACACCTGCAGCCTGGTGGGGTCACATGTTTTGTTTTTATTAACATATATAGACAGACGTGCACACATGTCAACAGATACATCAACATAAACTAATACAGCACATAATTATTGATTTATTTACCATACATAACAGATCCAAGCACAGGAAGCTTTCAACTATCAATCATCTGAAAATAATTACTGAACCTTTAGTGACTTTGTTTTTGCCAAAATGAACACCTTCCTCTGCTAAGCTGACTTAATTGAGTTTGTGGATTTTATGGTTTACTTTTCAAAGTGCTCAAGGCAACCGGTTTAATTCCACTACTTTCTAATGTCCAAACACAACTGGCAGCTATTTATACGCTGAGGAACAGCCACGGACCATTAAAGTAATGTAAACAAGAGCAGAGCCCAGTTTAGCAATAATACAAGCAGTGGTGGTGCCAGTGGAGCTTGCGCAATGGTGCCATTTGTGTGTCCAGTCTCAAACATGACGCTGATGCCTCTCTTTGAATATAACCCTGTTTTGGCTTCACTTGTTTGCCATGCATACTGTATGTCACATGCCTACATTGTGAGACACTATTGAGAGACACTATGGTGGGACCAAACTTGTCTACTAGTGCTGTTTTGACAGATGGTAACACCAAAACAAGTAACATTTTTTTGTAATGTGCATTGTTCATTGTATTAATTAAAGCAACTGCAGAAACTGATCTGGACTTGTATCCGAAGGATGTTTTGTTACAGATTTCACAAAATGATACGGGGAACATGCTGAGAAATGTGCATGTTTTCTCAATATCTATTTTAGTTTCATATTTACACAGTCTTTTATTTTTTGTGCAGACCACCATAGCAACAAATATTCATCATCCACTGGAAATGTTTGCAAGGATGCCGCACACACATGTCTGCACTTACAGCCTCAATGGGTATTTCTACTCTCATTTGTTGTTTGTCTCACTTGTCATGCAAAGTTCTTTAAAAAAAAAAAAAGACAAATAAAGTAGCAGCAACAACAATGAAAAAGTGGAGGAATAAAATATGTAGAAGAAATCGCAACTCACGTATGCATCCAGTGGGTGACTCTGGAGGTACTCCGTAAGGTCTGTAGAAACCTTCGAGGCATTGCTCACAGTTCACACCAGCTGTGTTGTGCTAAAGATGAACACAAAAATCAAGTGTGAGCCATAAATCCTGCATAATTGAACAGGGACAATAGAATAAAAGACGTCCTTGAATGAGCACAAGAGTCCTCTGTAAAGGGGAATGTTTCAAATCCACATTGATACATGTGACGGGAATGCTTTCATGTACTCTACATCAGTGCCATGTTCCAGAGGGATGTTTGTATCAACATAATACTCAATACAACTTTGTTTTGGCTAAAGAAAATGACACAATACTAATTTCTTGGAGCGGTAAGTGAAAAGTGTTTTAAAGAAAAAGGTCTGTTTTAGCCTTACAAGCCCAACTTGTAGAGTAAATGGTGCAGTGTCAAATGCTCCATGAACTGTATAAAACTGTACAGTATGCAGACAACGTGGAATTTTTCTCCTTCTTTTTTTCTCTAATACCCTCCACCTCCCCTTCAACTGCACACATTCACACACAGGAATCAGTTTAGACTTGACATGCATTTCATACCTGGCAGTTGATGCACACTCCTCCTCCGTTGAACCTGCCGAAGGTGTCTAAACTTGCTCCCCTCCTTTCCATCTCTGGGTCGTAATAACAGTCAAAGGCATGGGAGAAACACTGGCAGGCTGAGAAGGAAACCCCCGAGATAAACACACACACACACACACACACACACACACACACACACACAAAGAATTATTCTATATGCCTCAGCAAATTACCTTTGAGTCCCCTGTCTGTGTTTAAACACCTTAAGCTACTCATTATCCAAAAAGGGGTTGTGAATCTGGTTGTTAAGTATTAAGAGAAACTATAAAATCCAAACTAAATAAGATGGCTCACCCTTTTCCTGTATACCACCCCTGTCTCTCATTAATCTTTATGAATGGTTCGGGCGGATTTCCACTTTACTGTGCTCTGCACTGATTACATTACAAGTCTTTCTCTGCTTTTGTGGCTTCTACAAGGTCAGGTTTCATGAAGGGAAGATTTGTCAACAGCCCAAAGCAATTAGATTCCAGCTGACACAGGCTCTGCTGCTGGCTGACTGGATGGCTCGCAGATAAACCTCCATGGGGGACTATCTGGTGGGCCTGGCTAGCTGACTCACTAGCTGGCTAAGATGACAGAAAGCAGTTATCCTGGAGCTAGTTATGCACTGTACTGTTCATCACACATGCCATATGAGGAATGTCCTTCTCAACTCTTCACTGAGGCTCTCTACAATACCATATGAGGGCATCCACAACAGGGTTTAAATATCAGAGGACACTTCAGTCCACTCTGGGGGTCGTAATTCAAGGAGCCAGCAACACGGGGAGTATGAGAGTGTGGTTTGTTTGTACTTTGAATGAACCATTATACATGTACACTTACGTTCACACTCATTGGGGCTGTCAACAGTTGCAGCACGCCAAGGCTTCTGGTTAAATCCTGGACAGCACCGGTCACATGACTCACCGCAGGTGTTGTGTTGGCACTCACACTGGAGTCTACAGACAGGAAACGAGACACAACACTCTGATTTATAGTGAAAAATCCCAAAACTTTCAACCTGCATTAATACATTTTCTTAACCGCTTGGTGACCACAGACCAAACTTTAAACAAACTACTGACATATCATTACCTTATAAAGTGGTGATCGTGTGCATGTTCATCACTAAAAACATTGATTTGATCCATTGTCAGTATAAAAATATTTTTTTAAGACAATGGGAGCATTCATTTGAAATGCCGAAACAATAAAACACAATGTACCCTTTATGAACGCCATGTTGTTCTGTTGTTTATTTGTTCAGGATACAGAGATCAACAGTAATTCAAAGTAGGACTTTATCACATATCTTGCCCTTTTACCAACTATTTACAACGTCACAGCCTGTAATCAGAGTAAGTAAAATAATCTGCTGCCCTTTACAGCGGTGAAGTCAATGTACAAACACATGAGCTAACCCTCCCTCCAAAACAATTCACCATCATTCAAATCACTAGATTTGGCAGCATCTCTTTGTTCTGTATCACATCATTTTCAGCATTAAGTCATCTCAGTATACTGGATACACACAGGAGGCCTTTGTACAGAAAGACTATTCAGCCACGTTAATGAATAAACAAGCGAGACAGATTTACTGGTGGAAGTTCAACTTTAAAGTCAACTTTTGAGCTTTCAGATCCAGTTCAGTTTGTAATTAAGTGATGAAAAATCCTTTGACCACACAACTTTGTCAAATATTTATGCTGTGCTGAACATAATGAGCGTTACTAACCTGTTTGGATTGTCCTGGTTACTCGCCCCACCACACACCTGTGCATGCCCATGACAAACGCAGCGTCCTCCGATACTAATGTCTTTGATACTGTAGTAATACTGTCAACAAATGAGGAAAATGTTATCACCACCAACGATTTCAAAGTAAGGGCGATTTTATCAGCAATTTTGCAACATCAGCCACACCAGAACAAATGTCTGGCAGCAGAAGTGAGTCACACATGTTGACAAGTACAAACTTAAATCACGATCCATGAGCTGGGGCTAGTTTTATGGGGTGAATCGGTGCATTATGTATATAAAAGATGAGATACAAACAGCTGACATTGTTTTTTTATTTTTAGAGAGTCAAATAAAGAAGAATTAATGAGCTGTTTATTGAATCTTGAGGATACATTTCTGGAATTGTGTCTACTTTATCCAATTTCAGGTTAACTAAAGCTGTTACAGAATAGACACTACTCAAAGACAGAATAAGAAATGCTGGTTTTAGACTCATCACTTGGATGCTGCAGGTTTCTCCTGCTGCATCATATTATGTGCCTGCTGTCTGTCCTGTCCAAGACAGTCCTCGCTGTCTCTACCAAATGAATTACCATGAAGGTTGGACAGATCTGGCATCAAGCCTTGACAAGGATGAATGTGTGAGCAGGAGGGAGCAAGTCAGTGTGTTTGTGTCAGCAAAAAGGAAGCTTGAGGGTAGGTGGTGCAGAGTCGTAAATCTGGCTTGCCCAAATGGGGAACAAGAGTCTGCCAGCATGACACCTCTGTGTCAGGTTGTACAGTATGTGCCTCACCCTGCGTGTGACGGTGGGATCTCTCTGGGCCTTGGAGATAAGGTGTCCCAGCAAGGTGGTGGTGCGGAGGAAGCGCAGGCGGATGTTGGTGGCCTTCGTGAAGTCTCGCAGAACTGGCGAGTAGGTGAAGTTTCTGGACCCCGGCCGACCATTGACCAGAGACACCACAATCTGGACAACACATACTTATTACACATAGAATGTTTTAGATACCTCATCAAATATAGCAACTTGATATGATATTTTACCTCTCCGTTCTCCAGAGGGACGATCCGTGAGTATTCTGTGGTGCAGACTTGGTCATCATCACTTAATATACGAGCATTGGGCTGCTTTCCGAACTTTTCAATACATTCATGCTTTGAATCTGCCAAAATAAATAAAACCTATTAAACTTTTACAGCATATTCCATTTATTTTTCATTTTAAACTGATAGTAATGTTTTTATTTATTTTTTTAAAAATTCATTTTATGGATGGCTTTAGCAAAGCTACTCTCTATCACTAAAAACGCACCAAGGTTAAGGTTAGTAATAGTAGTTAGTAAACTAAAGTAGCAGTTAATGAAACATGATAATTGTTGTATTCAGGTGCTTGCACGAAGCTTCAAGTCGGCTGCCAAAATACCTTGCATTTACAAATTATGTTGTTGGACAATCAAACCCAGAAGGCAAACAGCAAATAAGTATCATGCTAAATGGATTCATCTGAACTTTAAACATCAGAATAAGTCAAATCTGTAATACACAAAACATGAAAAAGGAGACAAAGCCTTCAAGAGAATTAAAGTTAAGTGAATGAATCATGAGAGTTAAGAAGTAGCGTCTGTGCTGGACTCTTGAAAGATCATTAAATGAACATCAGCTTGATGGCAAAAAGAAGCTCTGGCACTGTATATCTGTTGAGTCACAGTTGTGCCTCCTGGCAGTCTGTGTGCACAGGTGCCTCACAAACGTTAGTCATCGTAACTCAGATTTGCCAACTCAGCAAACTAAATCTGAGTATATGGTTCAAGTTATATAGAAATGACAGGGTTTGCATTTAGGTTTACGTCTTACTGCATGACAGACACCACCTGCTACTTTCTACACAAAATCCTGGATTTCTTTTAAAGCTCGAGTTGTCTGTTGGTTTTGATTTATTTTTAATTCACCATAAACACACACACTTCCTGAGATAAATTCTTAAGCAGTCTGATCAGTGTGCCAGGATTAGACTAGGATGTTGAAGAAAATTCAGATACATTGTTCACAATGGCTCTTTTTCAGAGCAGGCTTGTCATAGCAGGAGAAACACAGGTGTTATTAATAAAGATAATAATGTTTCCATTCAGCAGTGCCAGTTCCATGCTCTGTGACTGATTCCAGGCATGGCATAGCAGAACATGACATTATTAGTTACATCTGTGCATTTGTGCGAACAAGTCATGGTTGTATCTAAAATCCGCTAACTATGATTCAATAACTGTTTATCACGAAGACACAATAAGCCTCCATATATATGTTTTTAAAGGATTTTGTTAACGAGTGGTTGCTGCTGTTTCCGCTCTGCTCTTCTAAGAAATATCTTTTCAATCTTGTTCTGTTTATTCCAAACACACTATTGTCGGATCTGAATAGAAAACCTGCTACAAGGCGCTATGACCAAAAGGCTTTTGTCAAGTTGAAGATGAGCTAAAATCACTGTTGTGTTACACAGTCAGAAACTGAGAATTGCTGACATTTATCTGCAGGAAAATTAATTACTTTAAAATACCAACATGCATTCCAGATTCACCAGATTTACTTACAAATCATTGACAGCTGGGGAACTGGTATATTACACATAAAAACAACTGGTTTGGTTTTACAGCCCATAATAAGAGCAACTCCAGAGGGGAATTCAATCATAATGTTTCAACATTTGAGTTATAGCACAAGCAATGAGGCAGTATGCAGGAAGTGAATTAAAACATTGCAGAATACAATCACATGGGAACTTACGTGCAAAATACTGCCAAGGGATAAAGGTTCTCCCGTTGTCTACAGAGCGCTCCAGGACCCAGAGGTCAGGACGAGGTGAGTTTGCAAACTTGATGAGGACGTACGCCACATGGAAGAGCTAAAAACCAGAACACAGAGAGCAGGCAAAACAAAAAGCAGTCACTCCTCTGAACGGATTTTGGCATAGCATTGTAATTTCCTGTACTCCCCTTGTACTATCAAGTAAGTGTTGGCCGGCAGCTCTGACAATACTCTTATTTCCTTTCTTGGGAGAGCCAGGCCATAACATCAGTTTGATTGTTGTATATCTGAAAATAATCACCATAGAATTACAGAATTGACTTTTATGAGGATGCAGCCATGAGCCAAAGTCAAAGCTTCCTGCTCTGTGCTGTTATACTTGCAGCTTCTGTGTGTGGCCATATAGCAAAGTACAAACAATTTGCCAACATTTGTCAGCATGAAGTCAATAAAAGTGGTGCAGGTGCAGCTAGGTTAGTGAAAAGACATGAGCTAAGCCCACATGATCCGCTTCTGTTCTCTGAACTCTCTATCTCCTTCCATCAGAATATGCAGTCCATACAAGGGCAGAAAATGATGCCAATGATTGTTTCTGCCAGCACTGAGCTTTCTGTCAGGCCTGTGACGCTCTGAGCAGTATATTTCCTTTGCCGTTCATCAACAATCCTCATCAAGCCCTAAAAGCGGATGACTTCAGCATGACTGAACATTGTACAATGGAACGGTGATTGGTGAAAATCAAAGCTCTCTTTGTTAAGATCTGGAATGGACTGTGACACCAACCTGCACATGACATCTGCAGTGTCAACAAAAAGCCTTGCCTATGCCTGACCACCACACCCCTGTCTTATTTGTCTGAGGCTAAAACACACTTCATCTCAGTTGAATTTCAGCACTGGTGGGAATCCTAAAGCAACTTTGAACATGTTTTAAAAACACAGTACAGTAGGCATATTTGCTACGCCATCAGGATTGAGTGATGAATGAAAAGTATACCTAAATATTGTGTGCTATTTAAATAAAAGACATCTCCATAGACAGGCTTCTATTTGAGAAGAATGAAGGCAGGCCCGCACTCGTCTAGCATCCCTCAGCTCCTTGATGAAAAACCCCCGCGGGCATTTGAAACAGTCATGTTGCTATCTCTCTTTGCATGAAACAGGCTAACACTCATATCAAAGCAAAGTAGAACACAGCACTGTCCTGGACTGTGTCAAAAAGGATCCACAATCCTGATGGATTTCTCCCCTGAACTCTAAAAAGTAATGGCCAGATGTTCAAGTAGCTCTCGGCTTGATAGATTGTCAGAGAGTTTAGAGGTCAGCCGGGGAAATGTCTGGCCTCTGAAAACCGTCAAAAATCACTAATAACAAACAACAAAATAGGTTGCAAATTAGCCTTTCTGACCGTCCTTTTAATCATCGTTGCCTTTGACCAAAACAGTCACTCTCTATGTAAATAAAGTGGCCTAGAACTCTTTCTGGCCTCAACTTTGAATGGGGTGTGACTTGAAATTAATCAAAGAACACTTCCACCCTCATGCAACAGGATGTGCAAAAAAAAGATGAATGGGGCGGGCAAACAAGATGTGGGCTGCCATCCAGCTAAAAAAAGAAGCAAGGATTTTCCAGATGAGCTGCCCTCTATCAATATGTTAGTTCTGCTGAGGACCAGGAGGATGTTTAGTTCACACGGGCCGCGATGACGTTAAGGGAGGACCGGCAGGGGGAAGGGAGGCTGGAGAGTCAGATGGGGGGAGGGTAAAATGGGTATGGGTGGCTAGAGACGTGCTGGCTGGCATGCGGACCCATCTCAGATTCCAAACATAGCGCCACATTCCCCTTCCCTCCTAATGCCCCCAAAGCAGAGCATGCCACTGCTTTCAGGAACTTGTCACAGACAGCAACGCACAGCAGTGAAAATCTTCTCCACTTGTCATGGAGATATAGGTAACTACAAGAAATTCTCCCTTTTGCCAAGAATAACAACATCCTCACTCATAAAAAAACTAATTTGTTCCAGTTCTGGTCCAGCCTAACACCAAAATAAGTGCCCTCTGAGGATTTGTGGGGTTGGTTACACATTTGCATTATCTCACCCGAGTGTTGTCAAATGTGAAAGATAATCCTACACTAACTAACACAGGTGTACTTCTGTAACTGTGTAAAAGTTTTACCTTGTGGACTTGTGAATAGAGCTGGATATGAGTCAGTATGTTAACTATGAATATAACAAAAGCATTCAGTGGTAAAAGATATGACACTGATACCAGTATTTTTCTGCAATCAAAAAGCAAACTGAATGTCTGCAAATAGTAAAGTCTTGTTTGAAAATTAACCTCTGTTTCATCAGAAAAGACCAATAATCCAACAATCCAACCACCTCAAACCATGCGTCTGTTATGATGGGGAATATAAGATTTTGCCCTAATAAGATGGAGGAGCTAACAGCGCTACCCAGGCTACAGAGGAAGTATCGAGAGTGTAGCATCATGTGCCTCACAGAGACATGGCTGAATGAACTCACCTTGGTCTCGCTGGTAACTCAGCAGAGCAAAGACCAATTTCTTATCCAGAGATGTGTGCACAAGCTTATGCCACAAGTTAATTTCCCCGTTGTGGGATCAGTAAAGTCTATTTTATATTATCTTATCTTGTATTTTATGGTTCCCCCTCACTTCCTTGGAAACTACTGTATAAATTCAGTTATCTACAAGGTAACACAAGAAGTCATCGATCCAACTTTACATCATTCTCATCAAGCCTGAGTGTGGTGATGCCAAACACAGCTGTATCTGAGTTGATGCCAATAACTGAGTGATGGTTAGAAGAATGCTCCGGAAACAAACCCAGTCAGAAACAGACAGCGTGATCTTGGAAGACAGGGCCTGTTCTGGCACGGCTTTCCTTAATTTCAGGCCTGTCTCTCCAACTGTGTCCTGCCAGTCTAAACACACACTCTTGAAATATGTCCAGCACCTACATAATGTTTGCAGAGAGCCTAATATATCGCCATGGCGTGCTAAGCACATCAGCACAGGATTCCAGTGGCGTACAAAGACATGAAACAGATTGACAAGCTTGTGGCAAAAACACTTGGAATAACACTTGAGAAGAGTTATCCTCTGCCCCGCCCTGCATCTGCAGCATTTAGACAAGAGTGTCATGCCAGGAGGTTTAGTGTAGGAGGCTGTGGGTGGGTGTCAAAAAAGTTCAGGGGTTGAACTGTGACAGGTATGGACTGTTTGGCACCCTCCCTCCCTCTCTGTCTTCTTACCCCATCTCAAATTCCTGACCTTGACCCTCTCTAATAGTGTCACATATACAAGGTATAAAGTATCCAGATCTCCTCTAACCTTCTAATTAACACAACACAGCCAACACAGCCAACAAACTCCCTCATGACCAAACACCATTTTAACAACAGCATGTTAACATTTTTCCTTTCAATACGCTTGCAGCAACATGTAAATGCATTTCGACAAAACACACACAGTCACATTCTTAAATCTGTTGACCCATGACGGCTCATGCCCACAGTGTGTTTTCATGTGTGTGTTATTATTGCTGGATTATTGACCTGACAGTTCACGTTGTGTTTGTGTGTGTGTGTGTGTGTCAACTCAAGAGTGATAAATGTGCACCCTTAAGTGTGAACTGCAGCCTCTACACAGAAGTCCTCCCCTCTAACTTCATACATGCCTGTAATTCAGGTTTTAGAGTGGAGCTCAGAGAACAATCAAGGATCTCTAAAAGAGGCCCGATTGCGTGACCTTTTGCCAGTTGCTTTGCTGCTGCGCTGCCACGTGGATCTCTTCAATTATAATCTCTTTGTGTTGATTAAACGAAGTGTACAGTAAAGTAGACTGGTTAGGAATCTCTCGCTGCCTTCTCGATAAGAAACTATAGTGTCTGCAGCGACTGTTCCTTGATTTTATAATCCACGTTTTTGATATTCTAATGCCTTAATAGTAGGATATGTGTCTTATTACGAGGAGTTGATATGTGTACAGCACAGAACATATGAAAATCCAGGGATCAAAACAACTGTTACAGTATACGTGTAAGTTGAATGTAATTCAATCACTGTTACTATAACACAGTTGTCTTTTTGAGTACTTGTGTACTTTTGTGAGTACAATAAACTCCCTAATTGTTTGTAAGAGAGGAGGATGTCAAAAAACAGTGTGTTGTCCAGAATTAAAGCGCTGCATGTGTGTGTGGTACATGGTGTGTGAAACTGTAGCCTGTGTGTTTGTGGCTGCAGTCTCTGTGTTGTCTGCCTTGGCGATCTTTTTATGCTACTGTTGATTCTATAGGTCATTTAAATTATGTGTCTTAAAGGTCCAGTACGTGTAGGATTTAGCGGCATCTAGCAGCAAGGTTGCACTTTCCAAGTAACTAAATACCCCTCGCCTAACTATTTCTTTCAAAGCGTGAAGGGGGAAACAGTGGCTGCGACACTTACAAAAAAATGCAAGAACCCCTATCTAGAACCGGTGTTTAGTTACATGTTTGTTCAACATGGCAGACAGAAGAGGATCGGTGGCGTCTGTAGAGCTCATTCTAAAATGACAAAAACATAACACATCTTATTCTCAGGTGTTTATACACTAATGAAAACATGGTTATGCATAATATAGTCCATTAGATTCTCCTAAATCTCTGGACCTTTTATAATGCTTGCTGCACCATGTGTCTATACTCTTTTTATGTAGTCTGTCATTTTTGTTTTGTTCTGATTAATTCTAGTCAGGAGGAAGGCAGTTGTGTATTTATAATCTGTTGTATGCAAAGACTGCACAAATCAAAATGTGTCCCATGGGGCTTTTTAAAATGTATTTATATTATATTTATATTAGCCTTTGTACATTCTAACTAATCTCCTTTTTACTTGTATTTGAGCATATTCATACACAAGGATTTCCACTTTACTTGATGAAAATGTCTTTAATGTAATAATTCAGGCAGAGCAGCAGCAGGTGAGCTAGCAATAAGTAAAATTTCAGCAAGTGCAGTCAAGAATCCCAAATTCCAACCAAAGGGGCACCGCATAGCCAAGAGGGCTAAATCTATGAGATCAGGATCCTGACAGATAGAGGCCATCTGAACGAGCTCCTGAGAGGTTGATGTGAGATCAGAGGAATGCAATTCAAAGGAGAGGAGGCATCGCCTTCTGTTAGAGTGGATCAGCCCCACCAGACACGGCATACCGGAGCCCTCCGGTTTGTAACAATGCAATGTACAACTGTTTGTCTGTGTGCAACAGGTGGGCGGGGGAAGGGGAGCGGGGTGGTCTGGTGTATTTCTCTCTGTCTCCATGACAGAATTAGTTATACGGTAACAGAGAAAGGTTGGGTACAACGTCACAAGACAACTGTAGGTGTATCAGAAAACATACAGTATGTGTTTCTGCTTGTCAGCACTCTTCACGCTGTAAAAGCCTGAGGTGCAGCTGCTTAATTAATAATGGTCTGTTTGCTTTTCTGCATTGAACACTACAGGTTTTTCTCTTTTACGAAATGTCATTCTTTAACTTATTATATTATATTTATTATTAGAGAACCTTGAGAACTCATGCAGGGTTCAAAATTGTCTATAACATACAGTACTCAGCATTGATTGGAAATGCTACATGATTTTAGGAAACTTTCTTACAATTGGTTCAAGACCAAAAACTCTGCCTTATTCAAAGATCCTGAAATTAGAGCACAAAATATAATGTTTCTGGACACTCACATTTCAATACAGTATGTGTGGGATTTCTGATTATACTGATGCAGTATTTCCTTCCATCTCTATCAGTGACCTCAATTCATATGGGTATATTACTATTCACCAAACACCCATATCAAATGGGCCTAGGAAAACTCCTGCTCTCCCATTGCATCAATGCCTGCGTCAGTAAACCTGTGGCCACCGATTAGCATTTCCATATATGAATTGATGTCAAAGGCATTGAAAAGGTGACTAGATCCCCCATTAACCCCCACAAGCTTTTCCACATCGGAGCTCCAGATTTAGGATGAACTGCAGTCCAACAGTCACCCGTGATGCACTCGCCAAGCCAGACTGCTATACTGCTAACTAGCATGAGGTGGCTGTAGTAGTAAATATCTGCTGGGTTGGCCTGGCGCCTGAGGCAGCCTGGCTAAAGACAGGCACTTACATCACCTCCATCGTCACCACAGCAATAGGGATATGTCAAACAGCCTTGTCACTAGGGTCGCACTGAGCCCACTGCACAGTATGAACAAATCTTAACTACTGAGCATATACAACATGATAAGATTAGGATTATGGCCTCTGTTTGCTAAACACTTAACGCATGATTTAAAGAGATGCAGCCATGGACAATTCATCTGCGTACACAAAGCATGCACGTATGCAAACATCATACATACGCGTGAACGTCTACTTTGTCAGAGGGCAGATGTCAAGGGAAAATCTAAGGTTTCTGAGACTTGTGTGTTTGTGTGCGTGTTTTCTGTTTAAGTACTTTCTCACCACCAAATTACACCACCTCTCCATTTCTATCCATTTATATAGTGAAAAGAGAGGACCAGGTCACTTTCAGTGAGGCTTAGAAAGAACCAAACCTTTGTGAGAGTCTGAGAGCGCAGAAAGGATGTCACACAATACTGCCTAGAAGGATTTTAACACAAAAGGGGGCGACGGCTGCAAATAAAACATTCAAACCAACTTCGGTGGGAGGTGGACCCCTGAGAGAGGGGATTAGGTTCCAGGGGAATGTCTCTAAAATTGAGTTCTTGGAAGCTTTGTCTCTTGACGATTGCAGAACTGTGTGCAGTGCCAAAACCACTGCGTTAACCTGAACCAGACCATTCCCAGTCTACCAACTTTGGCATTGAAAATCATTGTACTTGCACGTATTCACATTCCCAATAAAGTGAAAACCAAGTAAACCCAACTTTACAGTCTGTTGAGCAAATAACCTATAAATCACAGATAAAAAATGAGATCTGTCCATTTAAAGCCACAAAACCACCACACAAATCTCCATCATCAACACAACAAACACCTGTCACCCACAGAAATAATCCACAGCCTTGACCTTAACATAAAAATATCAGTTAAGTCCCTCGAACATTAATCCAGCAACTAAACAGAGCTTCATTTAAACCAGTAATGTCCAATAATCATTCAATGATACTGAATAATCAAAATCAACACAGTCTCATCAGATGAGAGACAGACAGCGGTAAGCCCTGGTATGTTTGTCTCACATGGTCTACTCTGGGCTCACTCAGGCAGATAAGCACATGTGGTCAGGGCTCCTAAAATACATTCCCCAGAAAAAAGGAGTGACTGGCAGTCTGATGCATGGTGTTTAAATGTTTACCAGAACAATGGCTTGCCTACTGTGTCCTGTAAATAGTTTAACAAGAGCAAAAGTTCTTGGAAAAGTAGACAGTATTTTGGTGTGGACAAATGTAGAATCAATTTATAAAGGGATGGTCAAGAAATGCTTGACTTGTTCTTGACATCTGAGTGCACTTGTCTAAATAAAACAGAGGTATACATATACATGGTAAAAGATATGATATGATCTGTGCTCCCATAAATATATACTTAAATAAAATTTACTAATTTGTGCTCAATTACTCTCAAGGTAAACAAAACATTTATACCAAAAACATCTTTATCCATACAGAAGCCAACTAAAGATCACTGAGGTCATTTCCTGACTAGAGAAAGGATTTGTTATGGGTCATGGGTCAAAAGCCAAGAAGTCACAAAAACAGGGAATGTCTAATCTGCTCACATTGGCCTGTCTAAGACACAGGGCTCACCAAGAGAAGATTTCAGAGCTGGAGGCGATTTAGAGAGCGATAACATCACTTTGAAGATAGAATGTCAACACAGCAGGTAAATGCTAACATCAGCATATTGAAATGTTGCACGCATACTTGCATACAAATGGAGGTAGTTTTTAGTCATAAACCAAAATACTGAATAATGAATATTTTGACCTGATGATGGCATTAAACAAAAAATCAGCAAAGTCATTACATCCTAAGGAGGATGTGAATATCTGTACCAAACATTTATGGTAATAAATGTTCAATAGCTGTCTGGAGACATTTGTCTAAAACTCAAAAATGTCAAACTCATTATGGCGCTGCATATAAAGTTACTTAAGTAATGTTAGTCCTCTGGGGAACACAAATACCTGTAAAAGATGTCACGGATATACATCAAACTGTTTTTGATTTATTTTAGTCTGGTGGTCGATCAACACTGCAACCGCCAAGAGCAATACTGCTGGTGTAGCAAAACAGAAAAAAGGTACAAAATTGTATTGTATGGCCAGTTTTGGTGCAATTTGTCTGACAAACTATTTAGTTCAGCTTTAGTCAGATTAGTCTAGCTTTAAAGTAACTTCAAACAATCACCTTTACAGAAAACCCGGAAACAGCTTTGTCAAAAAAGCCTCTCTTTGAACCTCACTATTTTAACATAAACATCAACGGTGCCATTATCTAAAAAAATCTACTGAGAGCCATACAGATAACAGCAGCCACCTGCTTTGGTCTTAAAAGAAACCACAAAATCCATTCAGCTCGGTCTAACCCACATATTTCACTGAACGGATAATTTTTCCTGCAGGTTTAAAAAAAATCCTCAAAGCTATCAAAGTTTTATATGAACCAGTCAAACAACTTGACAGCTCTTAGTCCTTCTTGGATAGGGTGGAGAAGAGTGATAAAGCACGCTGGAGGGCAAGTGAATCACTTATTTGAAGGTAGACGCCTAAAGAAAACCTCCTTCCAAACACAAATCAAAAGCTATTTCAGGTTTAAAGAGTGATATTTTCTCTCAATGTAGACTCTTCCACTTGCATTTTGTCAGTAAACAGGAGTTTATTTTGATACAAAGAGATTAGAAACTTGTTCTTAGTTATTATTAGTTAATCACAAATCTGCTCCACCAGATGCCAGATCTTTTTGCCTCGCAGACTAATTTTTATTCACAGATGATTTGAGTGACAAAACACATGTATGCCCTAAAAATGCAATGGTGGCAGGTGAGCATTGTTTACACTCTTGGCGATTGCATCACATGCCATGAAAAGAAAGAATGTTTGTGACAGGTGTGTGCATGTGGTTGAGGTGTTGGTGTTGTGGTGAGGGAGGGCAGGGTGTTGTGTCAGAGATCTCGCCATGCTCTTTTTAGCACACCATAATGCAATAATGCTACTTTACCCCCTGCTCCCAAATAAACTCAGTATTACCACGTATTAAAGTCAGACATCCCTAAAGGCCCTGCATGTGTCCATCCTCTTGTAAGTGCGGGCTATATTTAGCCGTGCAGGATCTTTTGCACAGCTCAGTCTGTCTAAAAACAGAGATAGAAAAGCCAACACCCATTGTCTGACACAGTGCCCACTGGAACCCAAATATGCAACACGTGTGGTGAGGAACTCTTTTGTTGCTCCCTAGGTCTATTCCAAAACTAGTCAAAGAACCTCCTCAAACAAGATGTCCAGGCCTCCACCTGCACTGCTCCAATCTGATTTCACATCCTTCTGATCCCTAATCCCAAGACAGAATTCCTCTCTTTCCTCACATGGATAATTGAGTGTGAGGTGCAGTTTTATGGGCCTTGAGCCAAACTCCTTCCAGAGACACGGGTCATGATGGAAGTATATTTGATGGACCAATGGCGGCGTAAATCTGATTCCTGGAAAGCAACCAACTGCAGCACATTATTCACATGATCAGTGCTAGCTGAGGTGATGAAGCTCCTACTGAAAATAATAATCATGTAACACCTCTGGAATATTTTGTGAATGAAACCATAGGTCAATCAGGTTGCTTCCTTGCATATCCAAAACAATTGAGCAGCAGCAAAACACAGCGCAGAGGAAGAATATGGTGCAAAAAACATTTCCAGTTTCACACCAGCTCACACAAATAACATATCTCATCCCAAGACTGCAGAACAAGGACCAAAGCAGAAAACTTTCCTTCTCTTCCCTCAATAACACTGAGGTGCTATATTTCACTGTCACCACACAGCAATCATTATTCAAACTGCAAGCAGCAGCAGGTAAACAGCTGTTCATAGCAGAGTAAGGTATGATAATCTCACCTGCCCAAGGTCCAGGGTAACATTCACTTCATTGTAGACCAGTCCCCTGGAGAGAGGAGGGCTCTGCCACCAACGCTCTGTCCCGTCGATGGCGTTGGTCACCGGGTGGGCTTTGTTTGGTTCAGCAGAGTTGCAGTAATCACAGAACTGACCCTAAATGGTGTCAAATAGTTGGCATTCAGACACATATTCATTCATTCATAAACACCCAAAAAATTGCAACAAACTGCATGTGGGTTTTATATTAGAGGCAGGCAAGCACTGGCAAATGCCTAACCTAATAGAAATATGAAAGACATGCAACCACAGTCTTAAGTTAAAAAAAAGTGCTGCTCTTATAGCATAATGTAGGGACTTTCAGAAGAACTCCTGAGGGGGCTATAGACCACTTTTGAAGGGTATTTCCTTTAGAAAACTCAACTACAATGGCATAGCACTATGTTTGGCACTTGGACAAGTTGGTCGTGGCGGGCAGAGTTACAAAGACATATACAACATTTATAAAGTAACACAATCACTCAAAACTACTAAATATTCTTTCTGATAACAGTGAATACAACCTAGGTTCACATATATATCCGACTAAAATCTGATTTCCTATTTTAGTTCCTGCACATTGCTGTTATACGCACGGACTGAAAGCTTTAGCGTAACCTCAGCCAGGTTTTTCTTACCTGTATATTTTGAGTAAGAACTCTGTTGGTTGGTCCTCCGACAAGTTTGCAGTATAAATCATTTCTCGGTCTCCCAGCCTCATCCTGTCCGCAGGTTGCTGTGGCGGAGATACTAGACCCGTGAGCGAGGTTGAAATACGGAGGACTCAAACTAAAACCTGTTAAGTCGTCAAAAGTTTCTTGGCCATCTGCGTCCCTGAAAAGTGTTGTTGAAAAGGTACAAATTAAAGCGAGGAGATGAGCTGCCCTCATCCCTCTCGCCATGTTCCACATTAGAGATCCCAGTAGATGCTGAGAGCAACCCGCAGCGCGCAGGTCTTGTCATCTATAGATCTCCATAAAATGCGCCTAATGGGCTGCGCGAGTTACGCGCGGGGACTCCTTCAGCAGGACTAGACGTCCTCTAATGTCAGAGGCAAAGCTTTAAGTTGGTCTCCTGCTGTTGACGGTGTGCTCTCTTTCCGCCGCATGTTTCCAAACTAACAACGCCAGCTTTCCGTCTTCCTGACCATACTGTGCGCCACACTGGAGCTATCAGGTGTCAGGCTGTGGATGGTCTGAGCGCGACGCTAATCCACCGTGTGGGGCCAAAGGTCTCCTGTCACAGTGTACACTGCGTTTCCCAGCAGCACATCTTTTCTTTTCTTTGAACTCAAAATACTCTCTCTCCTACAAGTTTAAAACACACACACACACATAGGCTTAAAGTGTTTATGCGTTTATTATTTGTAGAAACTTGTATATATACGTATCCTATAATTTTACCATTATCCTCACAGATTTTTTTTAAAAATAATGCTGTTGTGTTATTTAAAACAGAAGGTTTTCTGCAGTTCATCTGGTTGAAACTTGCATAAGTGACAAAATATGCACAAACAGAAATGTTAGATTTTGTTTCCGACATGAAATTTGTGTGCCTTAAACATGAAAGCCTTAAAATTAGGAAGCCTACTATATTCACATATACACTCTTTATATTCTAATTATTTTATATACATTATTTTAGATTTTTTTTTTTTATTTTGATATGAAAGTATAGCATCATGTCTTATAGCTGGATCAGAGAGATCCCAAACCTGTACAGTACCCCACTAGTAAGGCTCCTTTCATAGTGATGCTGGGGCGACCCCTAGTGGAGCAGACACTCATCACATGAGACTCATTAGTGAAGGGGGATTTTGGTGTTGTCGCGCATGCGCACACAGCTGAACTCTCAGGTTATACATGTTACTTGACCTGTGTGTAATAACACCTCTCAGACCATGTTACAGGTAAAACGACTCCTCTCCGTTGTATTGTACTTACTTTGTTGCCCACATCATCAAAAAACTAAATGAAAGTTGTTTTTTATTTTATTTCTAAAACTTCTGTCTCATTTGAAACTTGCACGACAACAATGAAGTGTTGTGACTCACTGGCAGGAGGGTTTCTGTGCCCCGGCGTCGTTGTCATTCCTCAGACTGGGCAGACCGCTTTCCTCGGAGCGTGTGTGTCAGTGCTGAGGGAGTGACAAGCAAACAGGAACTTGTTGTGCTGGGACGCTCGACTGGTAAAACGAAACAGACCGGACAGGGATCACCACGGATAGACTTTGTTGTGGTTTTGAATTTCCCACAGGACTCCATATGGAGCCAACAAATCTACAGGTAGGATGGATAATAATCTGTGATATTCATATTTGTCTGTGGAGTGGAATGAATGTATAACTGGGAGCTGGGAAAAAACCTACCGAGTGTTATTGTCTGTATAATCTGACAGGTTTCAGTCTGACAAAGTTTGATTCGGTTTTTCTCAGGGTATTGTGTGCTAAATCTAAACTACTTCCCGTGTTTTAATAAGCAGTTCCTAGTTTGAATGCAGAACCATTTGTGCCAGACTTCATCACTGACCAAAGATAGCGATTCACATCAAGTTCACACATTCAGTGTCAGCCTGTGAACGGATTCACTCACAGTTAATTAAATGTTTTAAGCAGGAAATGTGATCAGACACAATATACTGTCTGTGATCTGAGAGGGTTACGTAATGTATTTGCATCCATGATGGCAAATCAGGTACCCTTAAAGTGCTGAAATAGGTGGGTGCTCACAGATCAGGTGGACACATAGACCATCTGCTACTTTGTTTCACTTAGAGTTATAGTGTTTGCTCTTACTTTGTTTTAATACAGAAAATATAATACCATATAATAATTTATTACTCATTCATTACTGTTTAGACACTTAAATCATTTTGTCATATAAAAAATGACTTGAACTGACTATCATTTATTACTTAACTCCATAGCAAAGGTTTGCCTCTCCATGGGGGGCTCCAATCGGTGTCAAGGGAGGCTCAGTGAATGGAAGTTTAAAATATGTTATTATATATTATATTTTATTAGTTAGGAGATCACGTAGAATAGCCTAAATGTTTATGATCTGGTTAAAGAGATATATTGAGTTTTAAAATAAAGAGTTTTTTTCACTTTCCTTAAGTAAGAAACTAAAAGGTGCCTTTGATGTAGTCTGAAGTCAAACAGCAATACTAGGCCATCTTAGCTCAATTGCTGAGTGTCTGTGGGTTCAAAGAACATAATCATGATCCCGTTGGCATCCAGGCATTGAGCAAAAATAAGCAATTAAACTAACAGGGGGCGTGGGTGGCATCTTTTTCCAAGCTTTGTTTAAGGGGAGGCCTGCAGTCTCAGACTTTAAACACCCCTGCTCTATGAAGTTATTACAGATAATGCATGCATCCATGAGCAAATTTGTGGGACAGACCTTCTTCACAGGAGACATTTTGGCATTTCACAGCACAAAAATCACAAGTGCAATCAATAACACTTTAAAGGAAGGGAAGGCACAGAAGCATATCGGGAGAAGCTGGAGCGAAAGCTCCAGGAAAACAACGTGAGGGATGTGTGGTCAGGAATGAGGACCACTGGATTCAAGGTGAGGGGGAGTCAGAATGAGGTAAACCTGGACAGAGGCAATGAACCCCACCCACCTAACTGTTTGCAGCAGCTAGTGGATACAGCTGGAAAGACTATGCTGGAACAAAGCTGAAGCCTTGGTATCAGCCCCAGAGTCCGGACCACTATGCAGGGTTCTACAGCACCTATTCAACCTGGGTCTGATGCAGGAGAAGGTTCCAGTGCTGTGGAAGACATCCTGCCTTGTTCCGGTACCCAAGAAGTCGCACCCAGCTGTGCTTAATGACTACAGACCAGTTTCCTTGAGGTCTCATGTCATGAAAGTCCTGGAGAGACTGGTTTTGGAATATCTGAGACCTCAGGTGACCACCTCCCTAGACCCGCTGCAGTTTGCCTACCGTCCCTCAGTTGGTGTTGAGGACACGATCATCTACCTGTTTCAGCAGGCCCTCTCTCACCTGGATAGAGCTGGCAACACTGTGAGGATGATGTTCTTTGATTTCTCCAGTGCCTTCAACACAATCCAGCCTACACTGCTGAGGGAGAAACGCCATGTGATGCAGGTGGATACCTCCACAATCTCCCGGGTAACTGACTACCTGATGGACAGACCACAGTTTGTGAGGCTGATGGGTTGTGTGTCTGATCGGGTGGTAAGCAGTACGGGAGCACCGCAGGGGACTGTACTCTCACCTTTCCTCTTCAAACTGTGTGGGCTTACTGGAATTACTTGCTTGTACACTTCGCCATAATTCATGTTATTAATTACACATGCACTTTTGCTGCAATGACAAGTACAAGAAATGTTGTTAAACAGGTCTGTTATTACACAGTAAATGACGACTAAAAATATTGGATTACCAAAAGTGGAATTAATTAGTTTTTTGTTAATCAGCTCAGTGAGTCAATTTATCTTTTCAGCACTAGCTTTAGAAAGAAATAATGACCTATTTATAATCTAACCATTAGTATACCAACATTGGTGTGATGTGATGTGAGCTTAAGGTTCCTTTACAGATTCTGTCATCTAGTGATTTCAATAGAACCATAAGATATGAAATATTAATTAATTTCCTGCTCTTTCAGAAAGCTATTGCTATAGCACAGAAGGCCTCACAGGAAGACCGAGATGGGAACTATGAGGAGGCCATCCGCTCCTATCAACATGCTGTCAAGTATTTTCTACACATTGTTAAACGTGCGTCACCTTGGGTGTAAAAGAAATGCATCTAATGTCAGGCTAAAACACCACACCAACAATAACTGAGACATTTTCTTAATGCTCTATAGATGGGCGTCATGCCACTGACTGTTAGCATCTACAAGTGAAATTACTACTATTGATGTTTTTCTTTGTGTGTGTATGTACTGAATTTAAGTTGTGCCATCCTCATAACTTCTTGGAATAGATTTATTTATAAAAGGTCCATAATGAAAATCAAAAACATTACAAAGTGATAATGAATGAATGTTCTCCTTCCCTTCCCATCAGGTGAACCTCAGGGTAAAGGTGGCAACCAGAAGATCAGAGATCAATGTAAACAGTACCTGGACAGGGTGGAAGAACTACAGCAGTACCTAACGAATAAAGAGGTTGCCACATAAATTCAATACATTATCATTACATAGATAGATATTATTTTATTGTAACAGTAATGTCATTTGGTCACATGCTGTAAGATGACTCTTTAAACTTAATTCAAGTGCCCAAGAGATGATAGATGTCAACATGTTTTGAAGGATGTCAAGAAGATTAAGAAGGACTATATTAATAGTTCATTTATAGTCTGCTAGTGTTTTATTTTGGTAAACTTATACACGGCACATAAAGAGGTACGAGCTAAAGATACAAACTAAAGACATCACCATAGTATAATTAGACTGAGGTATTAAATTTGACACAAACACAGTCCCAACAGTGTTTACCTCATAGATCTAAAATAGACGTAGAGACGCAGGACGGTCGCGGGGCTGCGTCTTGACGTCATCACATTCCGTGCACGCGAGTATCGACTGTTAACGCGGAAGTTCCCTCCTCGGCTCTTCGGGAGCGATCCGCCAAACGAAAACAAGCCTCCGAAAAAACATCGACCGTCGACTTAAAACTCCACCTGCGAGGTTAAACCACAACGCAGTGTCTTTAAAAAAGAAAAAAGAAAGTGATTACTCGGCGGCGGCGTTATATTCACTTCGATTATCGGACGGGTGATCAGCCGTTATGGCTACCAACAACAATTTACAGGTAAGTTGAGGGACCGAACCCAGAGAGGAGGCTAACGCGGATAACTTCACCAAATACGCTCACAAAGTTGTCCACGACGGAGACTAAACTGAGGAAGTGTTGCAGTTGTTAACACTCGATCCGTCTGGTCTGGTTTTGTTGGGTGGAGTTCGGTATAAACTCTCATAACTACAAACAACGTGACGTTAGCTGCTAGTTAGCATGGCAGGCTAACGTAGCTAACGTGAACAAGTTGTGTTGAGCAGCTAAAGATCAGCAAAGGGGGACACCGTGTCCAGCCTGTGGTTATAAATATCAACGTTAACCGTTGTTACGGTATATGCAGCTGTGGCTGATGTCATGTAGCTATCGTTAGTTTCATAAGTCAGCTAATGGGGATTAACTTTGTCAGCGAGCTAACTTTTATCTGGCAACTAAAATAATATCCACTTCAAACGGAAAGCAAAATTGTTCTGTTCAGATTGTGTTACAAGCTCTAGTTGTGTTTTATAGGCACGGTAAACAAAGGGAAGTGATTTAAATTTAGGTTTAGGCATTCCTACCTCTCTGTCATGTCATCATCAAGACAGGTGTAATACTCAGTCTGACCTTCCTATAGATTACACTAAGTGTGTGTGTGTACACGCATATGAAAGGTGACTGACATATTAACTTAAGTATTTATCACTTTGAGTCAGTTAATTTCAAAACTTTATGTGGTTACATTTGTGTCAATTGGCTTAAATGTGTCATGTCTTGAATCATAAACATTGTTCCTCACCTGTAACTAACTCCGTTCTGTGTCTCTGTCGTCTTAGAAAGCCATCGATCTCGCCAGCAAGGCCGCTCAGGAGGACAAAGCTCAGAACTATGAGGAGGCTCTGCGTCTGTACCAAGCTGCTGTTCAATACTTCCTTCATGTGGTGAAATGTAAGTTCATGGTCTGTTTGTAACAACAGGAACCATAGACTGATGATGATCTTTCTTCACATGGCTGGTAGCTTGTTATGAATTCATTATCTGTCATAGCAGTGGTGAAGGCAAGATCGCTGAATAGAGGTGTTAGATGTGATTTTTTTTTGTTCTGTTCTTCATGTACCAATCACAGTTACTAATGCTGAAATGTTAAGAGGAGGGTGACGATGCTGAATTAATTTTTTGTGTATCTTCTTTTTTGACAGATGAAGCCCAGGGCGACAAAGCCAGACAGAGCATCCGTGCAAAGTGTGCAGAATATTTGGACAGAGCAGAGAAGCTGAAGGAGTATCTAAAGAAGAAAGAGAAAGCTCCACCCGCTAAGCCTGTCAAAGAGTCACAGTCTGATGACAAAGGGTATGTTTATGGGCGGGGTGACCTGGATCAGTGTTCCTTTTGTTATATTTGAAAATCTAATAACGTTTTGTAGAAGATATGTAGACAAAAGTTTATAGAGTTTTTATATTTGTGTTTTTTGTGTTTCTAGGAATGAAAGTGATGATGGTGAAGATCCAGAGAAAAAGAAGTTCCAAAATCAACTCTCAGGTTTGTAATGTCGCTTTAAGGGAATATTAGGCCTTTTTTTATCTGAACTGGGTCATAATAGTTGTTGATTTCTTGTAAATTTGTTACATAAAATCTGACATAACGTAGCATGACATTAAGGCATTATTTAGACTTCTCAGTAATGCATAGTATTTTTATTTATTTATTTTTTTTTTTTCCCCAGGTGCAATTGTTATGGAGAAACCAAACATCAAATGGAGTGACGTTGCTGGTTTAGAGGGAGCCAAGGAGGCTTTGAAAGAAGCTGTTATTCTTCCAATCAAATTTCCCCACCTTTTCACAGGTATTAAATCGTATTCGTTAGGAAGGCTACCTCGTTATTTTGCTCTTAAATGGTAGAATTAAACATCTGTATTAAATGGCGAAAGTTGTGTCAGAGTGCAGATGATTGTTTTTTGGTGCCGTTAAAGGAACGATATGCAACACTGACAGCTAGCGGATAAAAAGGGGCACTGCAGCCTAAATTTACAAGCTCAATATAGTTTATTTCGTGTACCAATCTTCTACGACTGAGCCAATACTGCAAAATAGTGACACCAAGAAGTTTCTGTTGGTTTGAGACTGTTAGTATGAGAGAGAGACAGAAGGAACCTCTTGTTGTGTAACATAGGGAATGACTGAGAGGGAGCACTGATAGTCAGAATGCCTGTCATACAGGGAAATAAAATGTTTTCTAAATTTTTTTTTTTTTTTCTCAGCACAATCAAACACACCTCCACCCTGTGGTCATGGAGCATTTTAAGCAGAATTGTTGCCAGTATTTTAATTTAGCCTGTTTCCTTATTCTCGTTTCCTTAATCTCTTTTCCTTTAACATGGACTAAATTACCGTCTTGCTTGACTGACAGGGAAGAGAACTCCATGGAGAGGGATCTTGCTCTTTGGACCACCAGGTACAGGAAAGTCATATCTGGCGAAAGCTGTTGCCACAGAAGCAAACAACTCCACCTTCTTCTCCATCTCCTCGTCTGACCTTGTCTCCAAATGGCTGGGAGAGAGTGAAAAGTAAGTCATGTGCAAATCATAACAGTAATCCACAAAATCAGCAGCAGCATGTTGCTGTTTAATTTCTGAAAAACCTCTCTTTCGCTTCCCAGGTTGGTGAAGAATCTTTTTAGCCTTGCAAGGGAGCACAAGCCTTCGATCATTTTCATTGATGAGATTGATTCCCTCTGCGGATCAAGAAGTGAAAATGAGAGTGAGGCTGCTCGTCGTATTAAGACCGAGTTCCTGGTTCAGATGCAGGGTAAGTCTGGGGAACTAAAAAATATATGAAATTAATATAAAATAAAAATAGTTCTAAAAATCTGAGGGAGCCAAGGAAACACCGCTGTAAGTGATCTGGATGTGAAATTGATGTTTTATGCACTAAGGGAAGCAACTAAACAGACTGATGTACGGTGCTTTAAAGTCTGATGCTGAAAATAATGAAACTTTTATCAGCATGCTGATTCTGGTCACATAAACAAATATGTGAGGGGGAAAAACACCTGCTATGACATTACTGATAAGGTGTGGCCAGAAGTGCAGCTACAGCTACTTTCTTCTATTAATAACTATTTTAGCTCAAAGAAATGATTCAACTGCATCCCTGTTTAAGTGAATAATGTCTACAATAGAGTTACATTTCATATGTAATACATCTATGGACCCAATATCATGAACATTGTAAAACATAATGCATTCCATTACTCGGTGCAGTAAACTATATTAGTGTCATTTGCAATTATAACCTTTTTATCCATTGTTATCATTGTTATAGTTACGTTACATGTTCAGCAGCTTTACTTCTTATGTGTGCATAACTGGGTTTGTGTCAGCATCAGGGCTGCTGCCCCTTAAATGTAACATTTGGTCTCAGCTCTATAGAAAAGCTACGGGGACTTTTATGTGTCAGTTAACGCAGCAGAGTGTCATTGTTTAAAATGTTATGTATTTAGGTGTGTTTGTTTTTCATAGGTGTGGGTAATAACAATGAGGGAGTGCTGGTACTTGGGGCAACAAACATCCCATGGACCCTAGACTCAGCCATCAGGAGACGGTAACGGTTATTTCTTTGTTGAATGTCGTTAATAACTTTATTGTCATTCACCTGCACTCACTCAACACCAATAATACTTTGTCAGATTTGAAAAGAGGATCTACATCCCGCTGCCTGAGGAGCACGCCCGCTCCTTCATGTTCAAGCTCCATCTGGGCTCGACCCCCAACAGCCTCACAGAGTCTGATTTTTCCAGCCTGGGCAAAAAGACAGATGGATACTCGGGAGCAGATATCAGCATCATTGTCAGAGATGCTCTAATGCAGCCTGTTCGAAAGGTCCAGTCAGCAACCCACTTCAAACGGGTACGTCTTTTTAAAAAAATGTCTGTCTCTGTATTGTCCCTCAGTGTTGTAGTTGACTAATTTTCACTTTTGTTCCTTGTTTATGATTAAATAAGGTACGAGGTCCATCAAGAGATGACCCCAACATGCTTGTAGATGACCTCTTGACTCCTTGCTCACCTGGCGATCCCAATGCTGTTGAAATGACATGGATGGAAGTCCCCGGGGAGAAGCTGCTGGAGCCAATAGTATGCATGGTAAGAATATAAAATACTACACAGTATTATAAATTCATATTAGGGCCCTCACTTTAAGATCATATGACCATAACACTGTTTTCTGTGTTTTCAGTCTGACATGGTGAGGTCTTTGGCCAACACAAAGCCAACAGTCAATGAACAAGACCTGGACAAGCTGAAAAAATTCACAGAGGACTTTGGACAGGAAGGCTAGGTGGGATGAGTGAACCAAGCCAAACCAAAGGAATTGTGATTGTCTCTCTTTACTGTCCTTGTCTTGTTTTGTTTTTTCCTCTCTCTCTCATCATAATCACTCATCAGGCCTTGTGGTTCGTCATAAATGGACAAGGTTACTGCTTTGTTTTTCCAATCTGATAACCACACCAAGGGTGGAAAACTTATTTTCTATTCACAAATGTCCAAAGAAGTTTAAAACTTCCCACCTGCAGCTGACTTGATTAAAAAAAAAATCAGTACGACATAGGGAACTTAGAAGGTTGTTTAACTTATGCACTAAAGACTAAAGGTATTACTGAGCAGAACATCCAAGCAACTTAAGGAAAATGATGGCAGGCACACACAACAAGAAGCAAATGAGACTATTGAAATCAAGATAATTTATTTAAAGTCAGGACTTGCTCATGTGTCCTTATTTCTAGTCAGCAACTCAAACGACTAATAAATACCACCCCCCATATCTATTTTTATTAAGAAAAAACTAGCATTTTTATAGTGAATACTGTACTTTGTGGAATGTATAAATCTTGGTCTGGGGGAGTGAAGCATGTTGAGGTGGTGGATGTTTAGAGACATATACTCAGGATGAGAGCTGCATTAGGCCCTGTGGAAATGTTGGATTGTTTCATGAGGTTACTGACAAATGACAGTTGTATTCGTTGACCATTTTCTGTCATTTGAAGTAAACCCAACAATTAGGGTGGACCACCATTGGTGCCAGACCATTTTTCAAGGACTCAATAGCGTTTTATTGCTTTTCACTCAGCTCATGGTTTGTTTTTCACAATCTACTGTACATATTTTCCATTACTATCAACAGGTTTTTCTGAATATCCTTAATACAAGCTGCAAAAAACTTAAGCCTTATACTAAGATAACGTCACATTGCGAGTTTTGATTGATAACTAGACTGAAGTGTTGAAGATGGACACTGATGTCTCAGGTGGAGAGATCATCTTCTTGTATACTTTACTACATAGGAATGCATCTCCAAGCATGAACTTTATGTAGCCATAAGTGGCAGTGTGCACCATGTGCCTTCTAGAAAAGCTGCAAAGTTATTTTTTTAATTTTTATCATTGGTTTATTTTCTAAATTGGTCATACTGCATATATCCAGTGCTTTGTCACTACAACTAAGGCAATTGTATAATACTTGCACATTTCTTGTAAGCTCTTTTAGAGATTGTATACAACTGTACTCTTTTGCTCCTACAGTGTGAAAAATGTCTCTCTTGAGTTTCAATAGGGAACATCTCTTATTTTACTGTAAATGTCTATACATATAGCCACCTGTCGAGCCTTTTCTTTGTGAAGAGGTCAACCATGCATACGATTTTCTGTTTTTCATTTCCATAATGTAAATAAAAGTTATAGCTACGTCAAGAAAAGCTGTTTACTTTTGTTTAACAAATTCAAGACTTGTTATTGACTTGACAAATATTTACAATGTAGGTTCCAAGAATAAAAGATTATACAAGTTAAGATAGTCAATGTTTACTGTCTTTTAAACACAATGTTTTCAGTTTTCAGTGGTGATCCAGAATAAAATTCTGTTTTTGAGCAAAACTAAGCGCACATACAATACATAATACATAAAGCACCCTAAAATTACCTCAGTCAGCTGTTGCCACAGAGGCAAAATAATTCAGCCTTCTGCAATTCTTCGTCTGACCTTCACTCCAAATGGCTGGGAGAAGAGTAAAAAGTAAGTCATTCATATCACGGGTTAAGCATAAAATATACTGAAGCCAGCTGCACGTCGTGTAATTTCTCTCTTTCAAACATCTCTTTGCTCCACAGATTACTGAAGAATCTTATTAGCCTTGCAGGGGAGCGCAAGCCTTCGATCTGATCATCTTCATTGATGAGATCGATTCCCCGTATTAACACAAGTTCCTGATTCAGATGCAGGGTAAGTCTGATGAGCTAACAGAGTTATTTGTAATTACTGAGTTGTGGTCAATGAAATTAAAAGTAATGCATGTCCCCGGTTCTAACTTTTTACTGGTATGTAGTTTAAAAATCTGAGGAGCCAAGGAGGCACTGCTATAAATGATTTTGAATTAATTCAGAATGAGTTTAACAGCCTGTAGGATCAAAAATGGATGTTTTATGCACTAAGAGAAGCTAAACGACTGCTGTAAAGCATGGTCTTTACATTTCTTGTAAGCTACTTTGCTCCTACAGTATGAACACTTTCTTTTGGGTTTTGACTGAAATAATCTCTTATTTTACTGTAAATTGTGAAGTAGGCGCTAATGCATATGATTTTAAAGTTAAAGTTACGTCAAGAAAAGCTGTTTACTTTTGTTTAACGAATTCAAGACTTGACAAATATTTACAACAAACATGAAGGTTCAAGAGAACACAACTTTAAATAGCTAATGTTTTAAACTTTAAAACTAAGTTTTCAGTGGTGGTCAAATTCAGTTTTTGAGAAAAACTAAGCACACACATACAATCGTTTAAAAACACTAAAAACTACCTCAATCAGGCTGAAATAAATATTAGATGATTTTAGTAGAATCTTTGAATTTAAGATTGTATTTAATCACCAATTGATCCAAACAAACTATGAATACATTAATAATTTAACTCCTAACAGTAAGCAATTAAACACATATAAAACATAAATGCACAAATAAATGTTAAAAACTGTCTGAAACATTCAAAAGACACTCAAACACTGAACTGTCCATCTGTCCATAAAGCCATATTTATATTTATATTGATAATTCTGTTTATACTGTTCATTCCAATATTGCCATATTTATACTATTTATATCTCCGGACATACCACTGTCTTTGCTATTCTCTGATGTCTTTTAGCTTGTCTATATTTTTATATCTATATTTTTATTTTATATTTTTATTTGTTTTTCCACATCTTCACTTATGTTTTGTATTTATATACTTATATACTTTATACTTCATGTTTAGTGCTGTTTGCACCGGGATAGAGGAAAACGCAATTTCAATTATCTGTATGTCCTGTACATATAGCAGTATTGATAATAAAGTTGACTTGACTTGACCTTTTTCCAGATGCTCTAACTACAGTAATGCAGCTGCTTCAATTTTAAAACTCGATATTTAAAATGCCCAGTTGCAGCTGACAAATGACACCTTCTTAGCAGTAAATTAAACTTGTGACATATTTTCACAGCACTAACTTTGACCTTTATGCAAACAGAAAAACAAACGGGTCCAGATGTGTTAACGTGTGTTTAATGTTCAGTGTTTTGCAGGCAGCATGTCGTTTTTAAAAATCTGCAGACGTGTCAGAGTTGTGGGGCGTGTCAGTGTCATTCATACCTGTCGGCTGGCTGGCTGGCTGGGTGGGTGTGAACCACAGACAGTATAAAGTGTGCCATGTTACAGTACGTGCGTTAGTGTAGCTGACTTGAAACGGATACGACGAACGAGGAAGCGGAGCGTTGCATTGTGGGAGTTGCTGTCCATGCACACCCAGCGGACGTTAGGATTCCAGAGGAACGCTCTCGACTAGAGAACTACAAGTACCAAGTGCACCACGCGGCCGCCCGTTTATAGTGCACAGTTCGATTTGTTTTGGTTTACGCAGACTGCGCTTTGTCACGGGGGAGCCAAAAGTCCACCGGTGGTACTTTAACCTGGCCGTCACACACCTTTTGACTCTCTGACGAACAACTCCTCCTCCCAGCTCTGTGTTTCGCCACCCTCTCCCTTTCAAGCCCACCGCCTCCCTCGTAGCTCTGTTATCGGAGCCCAGAAGCTGGCCTGCTATTAGTTAGCAAATAAGCTAACTGATTGCCTGATTTCACCCATGTCCTCTGAAGAAGGGTTGAGCTCAACGGTCACGGATTGGCTTTTCATCAACTCCTGGTGGCTCCTTCTGCCATTCATAATGCTCCTCGTAGTCGCCGCCTTCATCGTCGCCTTCGTGTTGCTGTTATACATGATATCGCCTCTTATTAGTCCCAAACCTTTGAAGCTGAACGGGTCCCACGTCGTGGTAAGTGCTAACTGACTCGCTAACTGGTAACGGTCGCTAACGTCTTACTCATGACTGTAGCTTCGCAGCTAGCTGTTAGTTACGTTATAAACGTATGGTACGCGTCGTTGGCGTTGACGTTACAACTGGTTATAACTTTTAGACAGAACAACATGTTTTTAAATATATAATTTAAAGACGTCGGTTTTAAGGAGTGACACGCCCACGGGGGGGCAGACAGCGTTAAATAACCTCACGGCTAATTAGCCAATGCTAACGTCAAAACGTACCCCAGTCAGCAGTTTTTAAAGGTACACCGCGTTACAGCATGATGATATATCCTACCTGCATGAAGGCTACAATGAGTTTAGGTGAAACAGATGCAGAGAGGGTTCATTCACAACTATCAACCAATCAATTAAGAGTGCTTTGACTCAGTTCATTACAGCAGAACTGACTTTCACGTCTTTATTTTTTTATTAAGTCGCATAACATTTTTGGTAACTTGTACAGTTTCTACCCGAGTTGCAGATCAACTACCCTACGTTTGACCTTTTTTTTTATTAATGTTCTTCCATCCTTTCTTTCAGGTGACAGGAGGCTCAAGTGGGATTGGGAAGTGCATTGCAATAGAGTGCTACAGACAAGGAGCGTTCATCACTTTGGTGGCCCGGGATGAGGTCAGCACAAACTGCATTCAACCAATCATTCCTTTTGTTATCTAACCCAAGCATGAGGTGGATTTTGCTTCCTGTCTATTTAAGGATGGACTCCATCCATGTGCAAAATGTAGTTTATTTTATGTAAAATTTGTTTGCCTGCATGTGAGTGTTTGACTTGTTTTTGTTTAGTTTGTAGGTGGAGCTTTCTGGCATTTTGTGCTTACATAAGATTAACTAAACACTTTTCTCCTTTAGGCTAAATTGCTTCAAGCAAAGAAAGAGGTGGAGAAGTTTGCCATCAATGACAAGCAGGTACTTATTTCAATGAAAGATGTTACTTTAAGATTTTTTTTTAAAGGACCTGTTATGACTGTATACATGTTCGTATAGGGTTTAACAACTGATGGCAAAAATGCATTTCCTTGCATAAAGTCACACCCGATTTCCTTCCTCAGGTGGTGTTGTGCATATCGGTCGATGTTTCCAGTGATTATAGCCAGGTGGAAAGTGTGATAAAACAGGTAATGTTACCCTCTTAGCAACAGTGAAACATCTCAGATTCCTTTAATAATTCAGTCGAAGTAATGAAGTGACTTTTTCCTGTTGTGCAGGCTCAAGAGAAGCTGGGCCCTGTTGACATGTTGGTGAACTGTGCTGGAACTTCAATTTCTGGAAAGTTTGAGGACATGGATGTAGACCGCTTTAAAGTACGTACCTGGGAGTGTAACCAAGATGTGGCCATGTTCTTGTTTGTTTATGTTTCAAATTAGTTTAAGTAAAACCATACATTTGAAGTTATAATGGGAACAATACTTAAACCACTCTCCTGAATCTTTCTTGGGATGTGAGATTGAAAGCAATATTAATCCATTGAAATTGCCTTTTAGCAATCAAACTAATGTAATTTAACCATTTACTTAACAAAAACGAATCTATTTAATCTAGACAAATATACCAATTTACACCCAAGGATCACATAATTGGTCTGGCTCTATATGATTTAGTCACTGTCGGATAAGATAAAGACGTATTTACTCAACTAATACTTAATGCAAATTACAACCAGTAGCAAATATTATATTGGGGAGATATGCAGTGTTACACCGTAGACAACCTCATTATAACGTGCATGAATCTCGGCCTTGTTTCCATCAGAAAATGATGGAGGTGAACTACCTGGGCAGCGTTTACCCGACACGGGCCGTCATAACCACCATGAAGGAGCGAAGAATGGGCCGTATCATGTTTGTGTCCTCCCAAGCAGGCCAGATCGGCCTGTTTGGATACACTGCATACTCCCCATCCAAGTTCGCCCTGCGTGGCTTAGCAGAGTCGCTGCAGATGGAGGTGAGTTTTTGGCCTTTGGCTTGATTACCCTTTTGCACAGATTTCCACAGCACACCAAGCAAACATGCTGCATTAAGTCAACTTTACAATGCTTCTACTTAAATGAATACTCATATTGTTTTTTCCACCACTCTGTTGAAGGATAATGAGTTGCTTGTGGAAAGTCCCTAGCCTGCTATTAATAGTTTATTTTATGAAGACCTTTTTGTGTTAAACGTTATCATCAAGGTCAGCTGGTAGGAGATGATGCTCAGTGACTGTTGTTGTCTCTCTACTCCAGATAAAGCCATACAATATCTATGTGACTGTGGCCTACCCCCCTGACACTGACACTCCAGGATTGGCTGAAGAAAATAAAACAAAGGTAATCACCTTTTTAAATACAAGATAGTAACATAATTACACAATCCACTTCCCTATTTAAAGCCTTGTCCTTCTTTGTTCTTTCCTCTACCAGCCTCTAGAGACCAAATTAATCTCTGAAACCGCTGGAGTTTGCCAACCAGACCAAGTTGCCAAAATCATTGTTCGGGATGCAGTGGTAAGAAATCTAGTTCACCTGCCACTGAACACACCATGCTTCTTGTCTAGTTTTAAACCTCGATTGTAAATCTACCTGCCTGTTATTTCCTTTACTCCTGTAGCAGGGGAACTTTAACAGCTCTGTGGGACCTGATGGTTACATGCTATCAGCCCTCACCTGTGGAATGTCACCCGTCACCTCCATCACAGAAGGTCTCCAGCAGGTAAATCTGTCTACATAATATCATCACATTGGCCGGAGTACTGTTGTGCAATCTGCAAATTCCAACATCACTTTTATTTTCTGTACAGATTGTTACCATGGGATTATTTCGGACCATCGCCCTCTTCTACCTGGGTAGTTTTGACAGCATTGTGCGTCGCTGCATGATTCAAAGGGAGCAGTCGAAAGCAGCTGACAAGACAGAGTAACAGCCCAATGCCTGTCCTCCTTCTCCACACACCCCCATCCTAACCCCTCCTCCTCCAGTCTGTATTAGTGCACAACCGTAGGTGAGAAAAAGGCCAAGCTTTGAGCGCATTACTGATATCACCTTAACAGATGGGATGAAAGAAAGTGGCAGATGTTTACTGTTTGCTTGTCCAGTGATGTAACTCACTTCATAGACTTCATAGTTTGTTTTCATTTTTCCTCTCAGAGGATTCCAGTGACTTTTCAGTTTAATGTGTCTCCCTGCTTTTGTTTGCGGGAGCAGCCTCACTTTAAGGGAATGACGACAGACTAAACATCCAACAGTCTGGTCTTAAAGTAGGTAGGATTTTAAACCACTGACACTGCAGATATCAGGCCTCCCTGTCTCCACTCGCACAGTGCTGTTTTTTTTTTGTGTGTGTGTGTGTTTTTCTCATAGAGGAAAAGTGACAGATAGCCTGTCTGACCGGTTGTGCCAAATATGGCTCCTTCCCATCAGGGGCTAGAGTGAAAACCAGAACAGTGACTTTCAGCTTTGCATATTGTTTCATGTATCTCAAAAGTAGGCCCACCTTTATAAGAACTTTACAGTTTTCACTAAATAAGGCCCTCCCTCTTCAACTTTTCATACCACAAGTCTTTGCAGGCGAAGCACCTTCCTGTTTGACTGAATAACCTCTGTGTGTGAAACCAGTCGTGACCCTCAGCGTTTTGCTTATGCTGTGGGATATTTTTGTTTTTGTGCTCTGCGTGTGAACTGAGATGTGATACAGCTCTCCTCTTCATTGATATCAGAGAGCGAGAGAGAGTGTGTGTTTGGTGTTTTTGATTGTTTCTTAAATTTTACTAATGCAAAAACATAATTTCCAGAAAATAATAATTAAAAAAAAAAAAGTTAGACTCATTGTCAGGGCAAAGATTTTTGGGTGAACTGAGTGCAATGAATGTGTGTCTGTGTTTACTGTGACTGAGCCAACCCCTGGGGAGAAAAAAGCCATTAGATTATATTGTCTCGGGAATAAAAGCACCAAATTATTTTCTCATCTTACCATTTTATTTGGAAAGCAGGTACTATGGGTCAAAGCCATTCATGGGTTAAAAATGTGGGTGGGGCGGGGAAAGACGTGCACAGGTAATTTCACTTCTCACCTGTGAATTTGACCAAGTTAAATGCATGTTTCTCTTTTCCATTCAATGTGTGAACGGGAATCGTATCATTTTTACGTACAGTTATGTGTGTCAGTGCACATATTCAGCCTCTCCCTCCTTCAAGATCCAAGTAGGATCCATAATCTGTTGGGGTGGTGCAAGTCAGGGCACGGCAAGACTTGCTGGTTCAAGTCATGTCCCTGTAGGTCTAGTGGGGGCGCTAGAGATTTGTTTTACATAAAGGCCAAAATAGTAGAGGGACTAGCACGGAAGTGTGATCCTTGCCCCTCTGCTGTCATGCACAGTTGGGACTTTGTAGCTCCCTCAATATCGATTCCCTCCTGATTTCTGTCAAGCCTTTAAAAAATCTTATTTTCCATATGCTTTCTTTCTTTCTTTATTTCTTTATGTTTTGCATACAGTGGGATTTAAAAGTACAGTGTTGAAAGTCTTCCTTTGGTCCATCACAAATGGGGAGAATGTACTTTAATACAAAGCATACAAATCAGAACACAGGAATATTATTTTTAAATAGACCAATATTTAAATGCCAAAATGTGTTAAGACAATTTCAGTAGATGCAATTCATTTATTTGAGATTGATTTCGATGTTGCTGCTCTGTTGATCTTTAGAGTTAGTTCGTTAAAGCTGTGGAGCAGCGTAGGGACCCATTCTAAGCCTTAAGATGCGACTACTGATGAAGCTATAAGAATGGGCCCGTCCACAGAACAATGTGGCCTAACCCACATGTTGTTTACCAGTTCATTTAAAACTTAATCTTTAATACTTTTTTGTGTAAAATGCCAGCTGTTTTTTTTTGTTTTGTTTTGTTTTTTGGTGTGTATTTTGTCTTTCTATGATTAAAAAGAAGCCTTACTGGGATCCAAGATATGAAAGTGAGAATGGATGACTCGTGTTGGATGATGTTCTCATTTGATATTGGTTAAAGGCATACTGTCCTGCACTCAAGCTTTTCATTGTTGTATATTTATTGCCATCAGAATTTCTCTTTTACCTTGAGGTAGCAACACATAGTTGATAGAACATGTAGCCCATATAAAAGCAGTTTTGTTTTAACCTTTTAAGCTATGCAAATGAAGCCTATGCTTACAGTATGTTTGAACATACAGTCAAGATGTGAATTCTGTAACAGTCACGCTAGTTTCCCCTATTCAGCGGTGTCATCATCAGATACTGAATGAGTTTTTAAGTATTGAACATGAAAGTCATAACGCACTTGTTTCATTATCCTTTCTTTGCTTTTTATTACTTTTTCTGCCAAAAAACTTAACACCTTCACCTTGTGTGCCATTGAAAGAAAATGTGAGAAGTGGAACGTTTCTTTGTCTTATTTTCTTACATGATAAACTAAATAAATACCTGTGACGAAAAAATCAAACTTCTAGTCTGTCATTTAGTTTTGGGTGTTTGTTTCTTCTTAAATTGACCCCGATATGCTTTGTGACAACAATTTCTCTCCTGTTATGTTCTACTTTATAGAGCTGCAGGGAGACTGGAGTGATTTAAGTATTCTGTTTGAGGAGATGAGAGTTAAGTCTTCCATGAAGGAGCTTTCCAGGGCAGCATCGCTCAGATTTGAAGATTACGGGATGTTAGATTCTCTTGTTGTCTTGTCAGAGAATGAGATTCAGGTTAGGTAGATAAGATGGGCTATCAGAGAACACAGGGACATTTTATACAGGTGCATCTATCTTGTACTGCAAGGTTGGATCATCCACAAGGGGGTGGCCGGATCACATCAAAGCAACCCCACAGCAGCAGAATGTACTGTGCTCCTCATGAATTACCCAGGATCCATTTAGGAAAGGGCTCTCCCTGCACATCTCTGGGTAAGCATGGGTAAAGTTGTCTTGATTTCACTCATGAAAAATGATGGTTTGAACACGCAATCGTGACAATATGGGTTATTGACATTTTTTTTTAGTGCAGTTCTTCATGCGCACTTGGAGTCTCCGAGCGCAGCCAAAGGAATTACTTTGCGTGGCTGACGTCAGGAACATACCTCACCAGCAGCACAGTGCGGCCAACTGGCGGTGAGGAGGATATGAGGAGCAATCGTGGAAGAGGACTCAGTCCGACCTTGTCTGGCTGGCTCACAGTTTCGCGCCTGCTAAAATAGTTGGCGGCGTTTGAAGCCGCTTCAACTTTAACCCTCATTCATGTTTTTTTATTCGCTACCCATCCACGTCTGGGTGATGTGCACGGGAATAGAGCAACACTACTCCAACCTCTTCCGCATATTGGATTTCTATGCAAAGAGAAGGTCGCCAATGTCCCTCCAAGGATTCGGGAAATGAAGACTGCTTGCGGACACGGACTCAGTGTTTTTTGACTTTTGAACCACATTTTACGCAGTTTTAATCAGCTGTTTGTTTGTTTGGTTTTTTCAACTCACGAAGCATTTGCGTCCTGTGCGGGATTACTCGCTTGCATTGCTTATATTTAACATACAATCGCGTTGTGGATACGCCTGTGCTGTGCATTGAACAGTGCACAATTTCGATCATAATGCATTTTATGTAGGATAACCTCTGTGTGTACAAAGTGCCAAATCAAACCGGGATGGCGAACGAGCGTAACCGCAACATTGTGGAAAAGTATATCTGCCATAAACTCTCCAAACAGGGCTACGTGTGGGGGTTTGACGATGTCCGGGATGAAGATGCTGCTAATAACGGGTCAATAGTTGCTCCTCCACCGACTTTAGTCCGCCGGTGCCGTGAGGCCAGCACCGGGCCTGACACCGAGAGCATCCCCCACCTCTGCAAACGTCTCCCCCAGTCCGACCCGCACGCCGCCATCCACAGAGTCCTGCGCGAGGCTGGAGATGAACTTGAAAGACTGTACCAGCCGGACTTCACGGAGATGTCACGGCAGCTGTATCTCACCTCCACCACGGCGCAGAGGAGATTCGCCGAGGTGATAGACGAACTGTTCCGGGACGGGGTGAACTGGGGCCGGATTATCGCTTTCTTCGAGTTCGGGGGCACGGTGTGCGTGGAGTGCGTGGCCAAGGAGGAGATGACACCGCAGGTGGACAACATCGCGGAGTGGATGACGGAGTATTTAAATGGACCTCTGAACAGCTGGATACAAGATAACGGGGGATGGGTAGGTCTGATTCCGTGTAGTTGAGCGCTTTGCAGTTGTGTGCCACGGGGGCGCAAAAGTCCTCCTTTGCTCTGGTTGAAGAGGCTTGAATTAGTAAATTCAGTGAGTGTTTGCATGATTAACACACATCAAAACGTGCCTTCTGATATATTAATACACCATAGTATCCAAACAACAGCTGTAGTTGATCATTAATGAAAATAAATCTCTAGATGCGCCCATTAGGGCGACAGAGCCAACGCTCGAGATGGACGTCCTCACTTATGTGCCGCTCTGATTGGACGTTCATGGTGGCTGTTAAACTCACTTGACCAATCAGATGGCGTACTGTGTCACACCTCCCGACGCTCTAAATAAAGGCCGCCCTGTCATCCGCAGACACGGTGGTGTCCACGCTGCTGTCATGGAGAGGAGGGGTGATAGTCCAGTATAATCCAGGGGGAATTAAAGATCATTATGTAATATCTAGAAAAACAAAACAAAAACAAATAGTCGTTTCAATATTTACCTGTAAATGCTGAAAAGTGCTCCAGTGCTGCTGGGATGTGATGTTTTAATGATTAGGTCATGGATGTACCAGGAGGGAAGAGGCCAGACACATGTCAGCAAACAGAGAACTATTGAATTAATGTGTTTAGGCCTCTGGGCATAGCTGGACAGGGCTCAGCTATCAGCGCTGTTCGCTGCACATCTAAATGACACATAAACTTCAGGTACTAATGAGGAGAGGCATCTACACTCTGCTTTTACCTGTGCTCATCCACAGAGAAATAAAAGGAGGGTTTAATCAGGGGGGAAAAAATGCAGTATCGTATCAATTTATTTTTTTGTGCAAGATTTCTACTTTTCTGCAGCCACCAAAGAGCACAGCAGTCGATTAAACCAATCTGCCATGAATTAGCCCCTAATTAGCAGAGGTGCTGTTAATGAGAGCATAACATTTGTGTTGCCGGGTTGCCGGAAGGTATCAGAATAAGGTGTGTGTATGTATGTGTGTGTGTGTGTGTGGGGTAGGGGGTCATCAATGATTCATATCGAACATTTCATCTCAAAGGGAAGGACCGTTTAACATTCCCCTTGAGTCTGGCTTGCCCCTGGAGGTGGCAGGTTGTGCCACATATCAAAGGCAGGCAACAGAGGGAGGGCCCTCCAGGAACACAGAACACTAATCTGCAGCCACTGTGATTAACATACAATCCTCTGTGCATCTAGGTTGGAACTCTTTTGTCTGTTTTTTTTTTAGACCTGTGCCTTGAAGCTGGCGCAAACTAGGCTGCTCGAGGTCTCTGGAGCCTGTGCCCACTGTACAATAATGTAGGTCATCATAGTGTGTGTTTTCCAGCTGGGCAGAGATGACTGCATGTCTGCTGCTCTAGGTCCACTTTAGAGAGAGAGAGAGAGAGAGAGAGATAGAGAGAGAGCAGTCTTTTAATCCAAAGGATTATTCAGGATTATTCAAAAGCGTGTGTTTCCATTTTGGGTCATTTTCATAGAGCTTTGCTCCCAGCACTTAGGAAACCATATACACATTATTTTTGGCTCAAACTAGACTCTAAAACCTAATACAGTACATATTAACACTGGCTCATGTGAGCTTGTGAGTTTTTTGGGCTTCAGCCTAGACAGATAGGAGTCTAACAGACAACAGTTGATTTATAGAATCATTTGAATGCCCTTCAGGTGGGGAATTTCCTGAGGTGCATGTGTTTGTGTTTCAGTTATTACCTGACATTTAATAACTGACACTGCAGACGCAGAGCTTTGTCTGTGCTCTCGAACGCTTCTTGTTTTTTTGTTTACCTGCTGGCAGTTGTTTGAAAATGTAGAAAACTCCCTGGATAATTCAGTATGTGCTCAAAAAGGTCGTTTTACCATGTTGTTTGTTGCTACACTTGGGCCTAAATGGTGTCATATATATATATATATATATATATATATATATACTGAAGAGTCTGGGGTGTTTCTTTAGTGTATGGGGCAAGTATAAAGTTTGTTGATTTGGTTTTGATTTCTTCCTGAATTATACATCCACACCCCAAGTTCCTGAGATTTCTTATCAGTCACTTCCCTCCTAAGTGGTCTCAGAGCTGAAGCCAGGCTCTTAGAGATACTGAGGTACGAGGCCCCCTCACCCACCAATACACCCACTCTAGGAATAAGTCTTGTCGAGTCATTTGTTCATTTTTAATTAATTTTTCTGGCTTTACAGTAGTCGAATTGAACTATATTGACCCTAAAAGTACTAGAAACAGTCAATTACCCACCACATGTACATTTTTAATTGTAGAAGGTTAACACCCCAAGTTGCTCAAACAAATTCCCATAAAAACCGAGGACGTGACCTTGGTGTCCTCAATGCTACAATTGAGCCACTGTTTGAATATAATCTTGCAGCCAATCTGTTTTAGTGTGAAAACGTTGAGTGAATGACACACATGTGCTATATTTTTATGTCTAATCTGCTCATGATGGACTTTGCTGAGGGCTTTCCATCCTTTTTGGGGGTCACATTTTTTGAAGATACATATAGGTCATAAATATTTTGTTCATTTAATCCATCATCTGTCAGGATAAAACAAATTTTACACTTCAGTCACTGCAGCCTTCTTTCCTGTGAGGCCACATGTTATAATAATGAAGACACTGAATAAACCTAGTTATATGTGTGTTTGGACAGGTTGTATTTATAGTCACTTACACTGTCCATTGTGTTATTGTGTGCTAGAGGTGAGTCTTGTGTTTTCCACCACTTTTAAAACAAAGGTGGGGGCTAATCAACCTACTACTGACATTTTGACATGTGAGAGTGGTGTGGAAACAGCTTTCTATCAGCCACCCTCTGTTTCCTGTTGTTTTTGAGACAATTTGAGCCCAAAACAGGGGTGCCCTCGTTGTTGAGTCTAGGCATCACCGATGAGTCAAATAGTTTAGTTAAATAAAATCTGACCTCTAGAAATAACAAAGCAGTTACTGTATTTGCAAAAACCCAGCTGAGGGTGTAATGGCTCACATTATGTACTGATTACTTCCCACACTCCAGTATGTAAAACACTGTCCTTCCATTGTCCTTAACACTCAGTTTCCTCCACCTGTATGAATTCATCCTTTGTGGTGGCAGAAATTGCACCCATCAGGGGGACAATTGCATTTAGGCAGCAGCCTCACCCACGTACGGTGCACCTGTGTTTATTTGCACGCTTTCACAGTAAATACCAAGTGATTGAACAAAGTGGCAGACGGCATCCAACTTCTGAAATTACATGCTTGACCTCAGACATTCATCCGGCTGAGGGGGTGGTTCGAAACGAAATGCCAAAATGTGCTGCAAGAGAAAAACAGTGGTTTCACAACTTTGGAAGGCCGACTGTCAACAGCTCCAGATATGATGTTAGGACATTAATTTCATTGGTCCAACTGTTGGGTGGATCGCCACAAGATTTATTGTCCTTAGAATATAAATCCTTTATTTTGGTAATCCCTTTACCTTACCCATAGTGCCACCATGAGGTTGGTTTGGTTAACTCTTGACTTTCCATCCAGCACTATCATCAATGTCAACATTTGAATTTGGTCTATACTTTGCTTTATACCTTTAAAACAAATGATATCAGCATCTGTTGTCCTTTGTGTTTACCGCTGATGAACAGGTACACAAAGATGGCAAACATACCTGCTAAACACCAGTATGTTAGCATTCTTACATAAGCACTCAGCCCTGTCCAGCCTAATAAACACATCTTTTCATGTAGCAGATGAGGAGAAGGAGTTGAATCTCGTGTAAACCTTTTTTTGAAGTCTCAAACAGCAGGATCAGGTGTCTGTGGAATGCTGCTGGCCAGGTGGCCTATTTCTCTGTGTGTTACAGGTGTGTATGTATGTGTGTCTGTGTGCATGCATGTGTGTGTTTGAGGGGAACACAATGTAAGTTGGCTTGGGTTGGGTCCATCCTGTGGGGGATTCCCTGAGCACAATCTGCTCGTCGGCGGGTGGGACTTGCATGTTGCTACGGTATTGCGGGCATCTGGCTGAGCCCCTCTCCTCTCTTGTTGAGGTTGAGTGGATCTGGGACAGCGGGGAAGTCATTAATCTCCATATAGGTGACATGTCTGCAGAGTAGAGGAGGGGGGGAAAAAATCCAAACAAATTTGCTCACAAAGGAGGCACATGAAGCCACTCATAAGGAAAATCCTGATGATCTCACTTACATCCAATTTGTGTCTCCTAGATGCAAATTTGGTTTGTTAAACACAAATACTAACCGTGGAAACGATCAGGAAGTATTCATGGCTGCTTCCCATGACTTTGAACTGTTCTCCCAACAAAAAGACAGTAAAAGGCAAGCTATGTTTGAGAACACGTGCTTTTACAGTGTGATGAGCCCTATAACTCATGATTGATCCCTCCATTCCTTCTCTCTTCATTTGTGTGTTGTTTTCATGTGTTAATTTGTAGTTGTTTATCAGTCTGGCCTCACAAAATTAGTGTGCAGGATGAACAGCAATCAGACAGTGGAATAAAACATTACTCATGCAAATAGCATCTTGGGGTTTTTCCCTCCCACCCATCATTTCAAAACAGAGACATAACATCATTTCACTGCTGGAAGAAGAAAAACATCTGTAAGTTTGGGAGATTTTGACAACAATATTATCTGTTGATGTGGACTGTCAGCTCTGAAACGGAGTCTGCGCACCACAAAAACAGCTCAGCGTGGAGAGAAGCAGCCAAGAAACCCCCCCCCCCCCAGCCCCCCTTGTACTGAACTCCATCTGCCACTGTGTTTACACCCATCAGCCCAACAACTGTAATCTCAGAAACATTTCCTACAGACGCAGGGAGCTCTGGGCTGTAACTTTCTGAATCAGTCTGACATGAATACTTTCTTTCAGGGACAGTCCCGAAGGGATATCTAGTCTCTCTCCTATCTGGGTATCTGAGGTGCTCAAAGCACAAAGACCTTTGTTCCAAACATTCAGTCCTGTGTGGGGAAATACTTTGGAGAGCAGATTTAATAACCATTTATAGTTTAGTAGGTGCAGTTTCAGTGACAGTAAAGAGACTTTATGCTGAGATCAGTTGTATCTGAGTCACTGCTTGAATGAAGGTAGTGGTTGAGTGTTTCCATGACCGTCTTAACAAAAGAAATATGCCAAATTTGAAACTTTTTGTGACCAATTTAACCAGAAACCAAAAATTATTTGCTTACAGCAAGTCCAATTTCTGCATTGCACATTTTGTTGCAGCTAGATACGATGCAATGAATAATTTAGGAAGTTATTCAGAATTTAAACTGGAATCCTTTTATTTTCTGACAATAAAATGAAGTCTGTCCTCAAACTGTAGACGTGCTGTCGGTCTTAACTATAGAAACGTCTGGTATGAAGACAGCATATCACATTGTCTCTCTAAAGCTAAATTCAGTCAAACAAAGGAGTATTATCATACTGTTGACTAGAAGGTAAGGTCAGGCATTCACTCAAACATGACACTCCTTGCTTTTTACCATTCCACACATGCCGAACAGTTCATGAACACTCTGGAAATGTGCACCTTTGTTTTGAATGGATATCACTTTTTAGAACAGAAATACACGTCTGTCACCGTCTCAAGAACATAAATCTGGTGCTCTGTGAGTGCTACGACCTCATCTCTCTCCAGAGACCTCCCACCCTGTCCTGTGTGCTTATTTCTGGACCTCCTCAGGAGAGCTGGAAGAATGTCTGCTGGAGAACGGCGACTGTAAATAAATAATGTAGACGACCTGGGTGTTTCTTTCCTGAGTGGCCGGTGAAGGGTGTGGGTGATTTTGTCGTTGGATGATCATTTCAGCTGAGTGTACTTCATTCAGGATCACCCCTGTAGGCTGTTTGAGTGCTGACATCTGTGCGTTTTTTTGTTTATTTAGTTTCTTCCTAATACTCTATGTGTGTAGGCCTCTGGGCCTATGTGAGCATACAGATCGGTGTTTGTGTGTTTGGCTATATCATTGTGTTTCCTTGTGTTTTGTTCAAGTCAGTAATCACCTCAACCTACTGTTTTCCTGTTTCATGAGGGACACGTGCCTGAGCTGTTTAAAAGCACTACTATCCCAGTCAGAACACACACTGATGAATAATATATGGAGCAGATAAACTCGGACACTAAATGGATGTCCCTCAAGTACAACCCCAAAGGCTGTCTGCGCTCCAGTCGAGAGCTTACCTCTTCTTTTTCTCGCCTTTTTTCACATCTTCTTTCTGCCTCTGTCTGTCTATTACCCCACCGCCATACACATATACTCTTTTACACGCCTACACGTGCCCAGTCCCTTCACAAACGACATGCTAATACCCTGAGACCTGACTTTTAGTGTCAGGTAACGTTCCAGATTCCTGAAAAATGCAGGGACATGTGAGAGGCCTCTAAATATAGAAGCGTTGCCATCACTGCTCCCGTGTGGTCCTTTAATTGTCATGTTACACATAAATCCCTGCCCTGTTTGCTTCTGTGCTATCATCACTTTCACATCACAAGCCCCGCCGCCAATCTGCATGAAAAAAAATGTCCTAATGAACCGTTTGAGACGGCAGATAAAAAGAGTTTTCCACCTTTCCTGTCATGGTGGGAGCTGGATAATGAGGAGCCTACTGAGACACTAGTTGACTTTGCCACTGGGCACACCCTTGCAAGCTGCGCGGCATATCAATATAGGGCAAGGTTAAACGGTTCCTCCCATTGTCTAGCTACTGTAGATATTTTTGGGACAAACCCCCAAAAGGGTTTTTAAAAAAGGTTTGAATTTCTCAATTAATTTCTAGGGCAACAATAAATACAGCTGGGAGTGTCTCCTTAATGACTTTCTTGTTCACAAAGAGAAAGCCTGTTGCATGCATAGGATAACACGTGGGAACTATTTGCTACTACATTGTTTCTGGGAAGAAAACATTGGTGATGAATTTTCTTTTTAAGCTGACAATAAATACGTTTTCATACGGCTCCACTGTATTGGGGTTGTGGCAGAAGACTGAGCAGCAAAGATTGTAAAGCAGTAATTACCAATGAAACTAGCTGTAAACTCAATATTGGCATAGCCTAGTGGCTATTTACACATTCAAACAAAGACCAGTATTTGCCTTTTTTTTAACTAATGGTTTTGGCAGCTTGGCGAATTTATGTTTAATGTTCACTCTGCTTTTCTTTCCATTTTGGTCTAAATCGATGCCTGGGGGAAAATATCTGTGTGTTTTAATAATACGCCATTCACCAGATAGTCACTAACTTTGTCTGCTGGATGAAAGAGGTTTTTGAGAGTAGAGAGTTGGAACCAAAACAATAAAGCTGTGGGTTATGAAACCAAAACAATGAGCTGAAAGTAGTCAAAATGGAACCTGTAGTTGGCTGATAATTCATAAAATAATTTCTAAACCATTTAATCAATGTTTAATACAAAAAAATACAGTCTGTCATATCTTTAAAACTTTACATAATGAAACTATCTGCATGGCTAGATTTGTGTGAACTGACCCCTTATAGAGTTCATATACACACACAGGCAAACACAAAAGCGGATGTACTAATGCTAATCAGTTCTTTGCTGTCTGCAAAATGGCCGTGTACACAATGACACACATCTGCATACACATATACTGTGGCGCATTCAGCGTGTACACACAGAAGCGGATGTGGTGGTGTGAATCAATAATGCTGTGTTGTCACAGGGTGACATGTGAGCCATGGCAGGGAGCAGATGGCCCCGGGGTGCCTAGCTTCCTGTTAGCCATGCCATTCAGCCTGAACACACGTACACACAAGCGCATGCACATACACACACACACACACACACACACACACAAACACCACTGCCATCTCCACTGGGATTTCCCAGTGCAACTAGCCACAGCACTGGCCATTAACAAACAGCATGCCATTATTGGCTCTTCTCTGAAATGCTGAGTACATGCCCTCCCAAAAAAAAAATGACAACAGCCAGATAATGGTAAATAGATTTCTCTGCCTCGTCCATGGAGGTCTGGGGTAAATAATTCTCTGGACCCCCTCCCCAATGTGATTTTTGCCAACAGAGCAAACAGCCCACAGGAAATCTGATCTGTTTCAGTGGCCCACTGAGTGAGGTCAGCCATTGCTCGGATATCACTTTGACTACGTTGTATTGATTGAGCATTTCCGATGGTTTATGTTGGTATATCTGAGCGAAGACTCAATTAACGCTGTGAACCTGCGGCTGCGAATGTCAGAATGTATATGAAGGTGATTTATTGATATGCATGCTGTAGGAAAGAGTGTCTGTGGAAAGACCATGACGAGATGTTTTAAGCACTTTTATGCTGACAGGCTTTCAACTGGTGTGTGTGCGTTTGTGTGCGTGTGTGTGAGTGTGTGCAACCAGGAGCTCTCACTCCTGGTAAGACAGCACCACCCTGTTGGCAGTCACCTTTGATGGCAACTGATTAGGTTTGAAGTGCAGAGAAAACGATACTCCCCTGATGTTTGGAAGATAAAAGCTTTGCCAAGGGAATGTTACTGCATTGTTTCAGGGCAGCGTTCAGCATTCGTGTTCCTCGCCATCCTGAACTCTTGATGTCCACACAAACCTACAACCAAATTCTGTCATCATGCTGTAGCACACAGACGTTGTTGTCACCCTCACAGATAACCCCTGCTGTTTTCAGAGGACTACTACATGCTACCTCTGATGAGGACATCTCGCCGGCAGTGTTGTACCCTGTGCAACACTATGGCGTTATATTACATCAATTTCATCGGGTCGGCTCGGAAGGTGTGCTGCCTTTAATTGGTTGTTGGCCTGTCATTACAACTTCAAATAATGACAGATACTTCAAAGAAAACAGGGAGAATTGGAAAAAGGAGAACTGGCAGCGATTCCTTTTCTTCTTAAATATTTTGTTGAGTATTTTTTGACACTACTCTTGCGCTTTATGCCTGTGTATGTTCTAAGGGTGCAATCATCTTGTGACTTATGTCAGAACACAAAATTTTTATGATGCCTGGATTCAGTTATGTCAGGCGCCATTTTGCTTTATAGAGGAGTGTTAACTGTGACATGTCTAGACGAGTCTCATGTCGGCAAATTTAACCACCAGAGGTTTAATTAACTCTGCAAATTGACCTATGAAGTGCTTCATTTATTTTTCATCTTCATTTCGTGGTGAAAGACCTGTGAAAGAAAGAAAGAAAGATGTACTTTCTCTCATTAAATCAACAGAATTGCACCATATCTTTGATTTTGACTGTGCTGAATTATCAGCTGAGTTTGCAAACTCATTTTCTGATACCACCCAATCTATCAGGACAGGCACTCAGACCCCTCAACCTTCAATGTTTCCAGGTTTGAATTAATGAGAGTCCGCATTCCTGCACTTCTGGGAGGAAAGGGTGTTAGAAAATGTTCCTGGATGAAATGACCAGACTTCACAAGGTGTCTTTGATCAGGAGGTGAGGCTAACGGGGTTTAGGAGGATGAGGATGAGGAGCAAGCAAAAGGAGGAGGCTTATAAACTCCGAAAACAGGCAGTCCAGTCCTTCTTACTGACATATGGGCAGCAGCCAGGTTGAGACGAGGTAATTGCTGGAAAAAGGTACGGATGATTGGCAAAGTACAATGCCCAGGGTGCCCAGGGTTGAAAGACCAAAGCAAAACAGAGCTAATAGAGCAAATGATTTTGAGTTCATTGGAAATTCATGTTTTTTGTGGAGAGCTGGAGAAGTAGGAATAGATTAGCTCACTCCATAGAAATGTACAGAGCAAACTTGGATAAGGTTGCCTGTTAAAGTCATCTGACTCAACAATCATCTGATTCTCAGCTGATCCATCTGCTGACTTTGAAACAGAGGAATGTACTGATGAAAACATCCACATGGGCATTACATAGCACAAAAAGAACATTTTCAACCACCACAGCTTAACATAGGCCTATAGTGTGTATAGATTTTTCCACGTGAGCTAAAGTTTGAGGCAGTATCTTCTAATATTCACTGCATAGGAGCATCAAGGCCCCCTCAGCTGACAATAGGCAGTCACTGAATACCACTAATGACATTTCCCATGGATTATTCCACAGGGAAAATGCCAAAAGACAAAAAAAACTTTACTCTGGCATGTACCTTATTAGCTTTCTGCACATTCTCACTGCAGACCTTCAGTGTCACAATAGGCAACTTATTATCATTCATCAGGTTGCCTGTGCTTGTTTCCCTTTGGTCTCTGCATAGAGACAGGGAAGGTCACACAGCTCCAAGTGAGTCAACCTGCTCCAGATAGTTCAAACAATCAGTCGTTTTTAAAGCACGCTGCTCAACATAGCTCTCTCCAGGGTCTCTTTAAGTCACACTGAACTCAGACCAAAGAAAGGATTAAGCACCAGGAATAGAAGTGATGTCCACCCCCGCTTTTAGCTGCTTTATTAGGCTCAAATTACATGAATCTATATCTGAAAAAGGATTTAAATGCAGTTATTATATTACATAATGCAAGTGTATGGTGTAGCTAAGTTCCTTGCAGTCCACTTGCTTATCTCAAGGTTCATTCCTTCTCATATCAGGCCTCTCAGGCACACACAGTGCAGTTGTTTGTTTCCACACATCAATGCATTCCTCTCATTCCTCTCCCCCTGGATGAAAATCAGCTGGTTGCCTGAGAGAGGTCATTGAACTTTTCCCCAGTGTTCCCTGAGAAGAGAAAGAGAGGAGGAAGAAAAAAAAAAGTCTTCTCACCCTGGAGAACAGGAGAGTTCATTCTGTGATTGCTTATAATAGGGCTGACAAACATAGTGTATGCTGTGAATATACAGTCATGCTCAGCCGGAAGTTAGATTTTGTAAGAATGATTATTGCTTCCCCTTCAGCCCGATTTCAAAATGACCTCATGCTCCATTCAGGATGGAGAAGTTTTGTTGTGCATTTCACAACTTCAGCCCTCAGCCTATGAAGGCTCCTTCCCGTCCCACATTGAGTTTTGCTTTGTCTTCCAACACGGTAGCTTCTTCTTTTAATGCCTAAATATGACAGCAGTACACTGGGATAGAGGAAGTTAAGAACGCTCTATAAGAAGTAGAGATCCTACATTTCTTACTTAACCTTTTACTTTAAGTGACAGGATCGTACATGACTTGGTTATTTCACACAAGAGATTTTAGTTTGAGTTGGGCAGGGCTTAGGAAAAGATGATGTCACATATTTCTATTGCACCCATCAGGATAAATCCACACCCACATCGTGCTGATGATTTCTGCAACTCAGTTTTTATACACAAAGTTTTCAGGGGCTTACAGAAGTATTATCAACAATATGTTCTTTAAAGTATAAAAAGTAAAAGTACTCAGCAGAAAGCAGAAAAAGGGTCCTCATTATTGCTGTATTAACATAATTAATGCTGATTGACACTTATCAGTGAAGGAAGAGCTAGTTGTAACTACTTTACAAACTGTGTAGTAGTTTAGTCCAATCAATCAATTCATTTTTATTTATATATCACCAAATCATAACAGAAGTCATTCATGACACTTTACATACAGAGGAGGTCTAGACTGTACTCTTTCTAATATTATTCACCCAACAGACCCAACAAGTCCCACCATGAGCGAGCACTTGGCAATGGTGGCAAGGAAAAACCTTACACACTGCTTGTATTTTATAGATTTATCATCAGGTTATTTAAGGTTTTAAGTAACTAGAGCTGTCAGATAAATGTAATCAGAATCAGAATCTGAAATACTTTAATAATCACAGGGGGAAATGGAGTAAAAAGTCAAAGTAAAAGGTACAATATTTCCCTCTAAAGTGCCATTCAAGTGTACTTACAGCAAATAAGGCACTTGAGTAAATTCACTTTCAATCACTGGCAATAGATTCACTTTGACTTTGTGGAAAATTTTCATTGTGGTTCTCCTCATTGTGCCTCCTCTTCTCCACCACTTCAAAGGTGTTCCTGAGGGAGCTGCACCTCAAACAGATTATTGTTGTCTACGACATTATCGGACATCTGAGATCGTCAATCTGGTCTGCTCGCAGCATGCCCTCTCCCAGACTGCGGCCTCTCTCATTAACATGGGTACACGGAGAACACTGCTGAACCTGAAACCTGGCTCTGTGTACTCCAATCACGTAAACCGCTCCAATATCTTGTTGCCAAAACTGACAAGCCGACTTTACAAGACGTCTCCTGCATGAAAGAGGAGACTATGAGAGGCTCCTCGCATCTAGCTTTGATGTTCTAATACTTTCTCCTTCGCTGACACGTTTAATTCTCCATTAGATGCTATTACACGCGATTTGTTTGGCAGTGCTTCCTAAATTACAAGGGCAACTTGGGTCTTCATCAAAGGAAAAACAACATTCTTGCGTTTTTGTGATCATAAAAGTTGCCAGTGTGTAACAGTTTGCCTTTTCTTTGACTCGGAGCTAGGATTTAGGAGTCTGTTAATGGTTCCAAACAAATACAAACCTCTTAGTTACAGTGTCTAACCAACTGTAGCTCTCTGCTACTGCTCCCCCTCCCTTTCTCCATGGCATTAGTATGACTACATGTTTGGCTTGCCTCTAGTCTTTCCCTAGTTACCCGCACAGAGTCTGTGATTTAACCATACTTGGCTCTACCACAGAGAAGCCATAGTCTCAAACCAGACAGTGATGTCATCCCCACAGCATCTGGCACAGGAAGTGACTTAATACTAACTGAAATGTCAAGCTCTTTTACAAAGACCTCCCCAATCATTGCTGCATGACAAACCCTTTTTTTGAACATCAGGATTGTGTCATTTTGTTACATCAGGGCTTGAAACAAAAAAACACTTTGACACGAGCTTGAAAAAACCACAGCAAGCTGCGCCATTTCAAGAAAATACGAGACCAGATGACTTCATATCTTGGGCAAGTTGAGAACAATCAACCCCCACACGTGTTGCGCATCAAGTATGCTGCAGATGGTGTTCCCATTCATTACACCGTATACAGTAGTCGTTTTTGGCTCAGATCGCTTGGTCTATTTTGAGCACTGCTGCATTTGAGATGGTGGTTGTGTGGTCTCAAGGTCTTAAGGGGTCAGTGGATATGACTTTTAAGCCTTGAAGCAGCGTGCCGCCCCTGTCACAGGAAATGAACTTCTCCCATGGGCTCTGTTTGTCACAGGAGAAGCAACAGGCCACCTGGGAATCCGCTAGTTCCCACGGTCTCTATCAGAGGTTTTTATCTGAACCAATCAAGCAGAGCAGCTCAGCTATGAAGGGGGACTCCCACGAGTCAGTGTTTTGCCAAAGTAAGAGGTGCTCTGGTTCCTGTATACAGCAATTCAAAGCTGATTTAAAGCTGATAGAGCAGCTTGAAATGTGAAAGTTTTACCTCTGTGTTTAATAATTGACCTAAATTGCAGGGTCAATGAGAAACATGGCATTGCTTTTTTTGTCAGCTGAGTGCCTCGGCGTGTTTTAAATGCCACAGATACTACTCCAGTTTACCAAGTGGCTCTTTGCACAAGTGGCCCTGCATTCCTGCAGTGCGAAATTTGAACAAAACACGATTATCTCAGGAAAAAAACACTACAGCATTTTGGTTTTTGCACATGCTTACATGGTTTTCTGAAACCACAAACATGTCACCAGAACAGTCGATGTACTATGCAAGACTCCCATGGAGAGAACACAGAGCTATTAGACAGCCAAGTGGCAGACATCCTGTCTTTACTGGAAAGCCACTCAAGCCAGGTTTAATGCACTCCAAACACACCAGCCTCTACAAGTGTGGATGATGACTCAGTGGCCCTTTTCCATTCTCTCCTTCTGTTCTTGCACGTCATCAGTGGCCTTTTAAATGGGCCAAGCAGTGGTGGTGAGAGTTGTTTTATTAGACCGAGCAGCCCTGAACCAGGAGCTCATATGAAGCCTCTTGATATTTATAGCAGCACAACAGTCTTGCCACTTCTGTCCGGTTTGAGTATTGTCACTTCCTCCTCCGCTGTGGGGGCCGGATGGGCTCTGTGCAGACATCCTCAGACAAGTCAGACATCCCTTTTCAGCTGCATTGTTATCTATTTGAAAAAGCCATTGTGCCAAGTTTTGGCAACAGTGAAGGATTCTGGATGAATTGTTGGGGCTGAAATAGTTTTCAAGGTCAAAATCACAGGACTGGCTTCTTTTAAATGAATGAAAGAAACATATTGACTGAGCTGTCGGATTCATCGTGAGAGAAAAGGATTGTCTCTCTGTGGTATTGCTTTGATGTCTCTTTGCTCTGCATGCAGAAGTGGCTGATTGTAAATGATACACTGAGCTTTGGTAAAGTGTGCAGAGGTGCAGATAAACCAGGAGAGCAGGTTAAAGGAGAGCAAACACAGTCTGTGTCCATCCACTCGCCCTTTACCTCTGTGAGGCTGCAAGGTCACCCAGTCCTTCGTTTCATGTTGGATCAAAGCTGTTCAATACAAGTCGATGGGCTCTACAAGAATAAACGTCCTGCAAGGATCACATAACTGCTCAGTCAAGGTTGAGGAAATAGATCAGGAATGTTTGTCTAATCAAAATCTGTTTGTGCTATCCAAAAAATCTCAGTGCTGCTGCACAAATTGGATGGTTTAACTGCAGCGGTTCTCCTCCTCCTCCTCCTCCTCTGTCTCCTCTCGTCTCCTTGATGGGATAAAAACCAAGTGAAGCGTTATTCATCTCCAAAGAAACTAAAGTCTCATGTGTAAAGTTACAGTCCTCGTTTATCTGGCGGTTCAGACAATGAAAAATGGAGACAATAAAAAAAAAAAAAGAGTGTCATGAGGAGTGTGGGTGATTTACTGGCGATCACGTTTCATGTTCCAGTAGAGCAGGCTCACTCCCACGGGAGAGCGTGCTGTTTTGTAAACACACAAATGCGGCTGCTGACGTAAATTTGAATATTTATGAACCTTTAGGGTAGCATCCAACGTTAAATCCATTTCTCCCGTTACAGTTGAGCCTAATGAAAGTACACTGCCAAGTATGAAACCTGAGTCTTCAAGGGCACCCAAAGCGAAAGCAAATTAAAAAGGTTTCACATTTCCTTTGAATTTGAAGTCCGCACTTACTTTTTGTTCCCTTTTAATCAGCCATAGTTACCATCTTGTCTAGCCATTTAAAGGGCTGTTAATTCCTTTGGTAAATCTATGGGAATACTTAAAGGGGCTGATATTTTAAAGGCCATATGTCATTATGTGAACTGAAAATGTCTTTCAGTTTTGTAACTGTAAAGACAGAATTCATGGTTTAGTTAAAACAATTATTCATCTCACTTCTGAGGTTTTCAGAAGCAATTTAATTTCTATAAAGCAGGTTTAAGCTCTCTGTGATTCATTAAATTAATCACACATTGGATAAAGACTGCATTTAATTATTATTTACATTATCAATGAATCTGCTGATAATTTTCTTGATTAATTGATTAACTGTTTGGTCTATCTAATGTCACAAGATGCTAAAAACATACCCATTAAAGTGCCCAGAGTCCAAGGTGACATCCTAACTTAACCATTTTAACTGACCAGCAGTCCAAAATCCACAGATATTCTATTACAATTTCCATTTCATTCAATTTTATCCTGTTTTCTTCCTGGTGAAGATGATGATGACTGGAAACAGGAGTAAACAGGAGTAAACGGGTGTCCAAAGATAACAAAACCACCTACCAGAACCTCTAAAGCTCACTAATTAACACATATCTCTTTATTTTAAATGTATCTGTATAAAAAAAGGTAGAAAAACAATTCACACAAGACTATGGTTTTATGGTTTTTAAGGGAGAACTACATCTTGACTGGGACCAGTAACTTACTGGAATCTCTGCCAGCCTGACAAACAAGGTATACCATGTTAATTAGTGAGATTTAAATGTGCTGGTAGGGAGATTTTGTTCCCTTTCCTGTGTCAGGCTAAATATTTCCCCCTATTTTCAGTTTTCTGCAAGCTAAGCTGGTGGTAGCTTTGTATTTAGCGTACAGAGAGGAGAGTGCCATCAATCTCTCAGAAAGTGAATGAGCATATTTCCCAAACTGCCAAAACCATTTCTTTTGCAAACATGTAATTTTCTGTTGATCACCTAATCAGTAATAGACTATACAATAAACCAAGGACGCCTCTCAGACATTTAAACAAGCATCACAGCTTTGTTTGTCTGAGCCACCGCTGAAGGTTTGTACATTCATTGGGTGTATTTTCCAGATTTGTACAGCTTTCCACTCAGTTTGTCATCACTTGGCTGTGAGGTTGTTGTTTCCAAGTATTGCAGTATTGTCACAGCATAGTGAAGGGCTCAGTGCCCTCAGCTCCAAGCTGTTTTGCAGTGCTGACACAGGGGGATTCGCTGGGTAATGAGTATCGCAACAAACTCCTCCGTCATCTCATTTTTGCCAGGCAAGTCGATGAATGACACTCCAGAGATTTGATCGAATCTGACCTTGCTGCCAGACAAGTGCTTACTGTCCTGTCACCTATTGTGTCTGGAAAGAGGTTTTGTTTTTTTCCCCTGTGTCTGTGTATGCATTTAAAACAGATCGATTGCAAAGGACATTAATGCCTTCCTTGCATTTTTTTAATCTCCCATTACCCCTCCCCCCGGCTCCTGAAATGAGAGTTTTGTTTGACTTTAATTAGCTGCAAAGAAATCTGCAAGAAGCTCATTAGAAAATCAAAGAAGGGCGGCAGCGGCAGTGTATGCAATATTATAAGTATGTTACCATGTGAATGCTTTGGAAATAAACAGAGCGTGGGGAGAAGTTCGGTTCAGGGATGAATATAGCAGTGAAGCCACAACAGGCACTTTAATTACAAGTTGAACTTTAACCCACATCCCTTTCTCTCAGCCTCAGTCTGCCCGCAATTACCCACAGAAACGTCCCAAAACAGAGATGACTGCCTAATCATTTTTCTGTTTTGGTAAAAGCGCTGCTCTGGGTTTTAACTGAGCTAGTCAAGCGCACAAGATGACTCATTATCTTCCACACAAGTCGAGGGATCATTCCCAATAGTAGGGGGATTCCCAAAGGAATTGGCAAATGTTTGGTATTTCCTGTTGAATTTAAGACAGCATAAGGCCGGCCATCCAAGGAAAAGTGTAGAATCTCTTTGTGTCCATGAGGAAGACGCTGAGCAAAACCCAGAGGTCTAAATCATGTGAAAAACAAATCAGAGGTCGAGGACAGTCTCTCTCCCGCTGGTGGGAAAAGCAAATCATGTGTGAAGCTTCCAGTCTGGGTAACCATGACACTCAGGGCAGCAAGTTGTCACCCTATGGCTGAGTATGGGATCCTCTGAAGTCCTTGCTGTTCAGTCTGACTCCTTTACTCTGTATGTCTCTCTCGGAGGGATTCATTGTGCGCAACAAAAAAGGAAGGAAAGGGAGTGTGTAAACCTCGCTAGGCATTTTCCCATTGGATTGTTGGCTTCTGTAGGGCGGCTGTGACCTTTAAAAAGCCATTGATCCAAAAAAACTGAATACTGCAGAGAACCACAGCCTGGCTGTACCTTTCCCAGATGCACACCTGCTGTCAATGGCAGATGGTTCGCTGCAGGGCAATGAGATGAGTTTTTGAGGATTATAGTCTTTTGTTGATGTGATGAATGCAGATGTTTTGTCCTTACCTGTCCCTGTCAACCTCCTATGTCCTCCTTTGCCACCTGCTTATTGTTATTTTCTTCAAAGACTAAGGTTTTCATAATGACAGCAGGAGAAAGAAGAGAGGAAGGAAAAAATAGAAGGTAGCAAGGTTTGTTTTTCACACTACTCACATGGTTGTGGCAGGGCTGCTTGCTAACGTGTGAGTGAAAAACTTCCCGTAGCTGAAGTGGAGCATGCCTCAGTCTCATGATATCCACCTGACACCCTCCCTCCCTCCCTTCTCTATCTCTGCTTCCCAGCCCTCCCTTGGGTCAGTCTGGAGTTATTACCGTCCGTGCCCTTGTGGGATTCTTTCAAACATCCATCATCGCTCTTATGAACCTCTTACAGTAATTGGCCCGCTTTTGTTTCAGACTTAAATAGATGATAATCTATGCCGACTGTCTGGGACATATTGAGGACGCGCATCATGAATTTGCCATTTTGTAAAGCCTTGCTAGCGGTCAGTCACATGCACTTGCTGCTGAATCCGGTGGCTGGTTTGTGTTGTTGCCTCAGCAAAGCGTTATTTTCCTAGAGTAGGTGGTAAAAAAAAAGAAAGACATGGAGACAGTGTTTTTGCCAACTAACACATTCCCCTCAGCTGGAGGTTTGACTGCGGAGCTCTGTTCTCTAATTAATACCTGTATCCTGGAGAGAAGCAGTGGATGTATCATCGCTAAGAGACCTGGCTTGCTCAAAGTTATCTACAATAAATCTACCTGACATTTTAATGGTAATTTTCAGCTATGTCAGCGTCGTCAAAACAGGGATGGCAATGTTGGTTGGTCCCGTTTGAAATGTCTCAAAGATGGAAACATTTTCTTCAGACATTCATGATCCCCACAGGATAAATCCTGAGGACTCTGGTGATCCCCGACTTCTCCACTAACACCACCAGCAGGTCGATGTTTCCATTTATCCTGTAAAATATCTCGACATACATTAGATGGATGGGCAGAACATTTGGTACAGACAGTCATGGTACCCAGAGGATGAATCCTTATGATGCTCCTCTCTTCTAGCGCCACCATGAGGTAAATGTTTGTGTTTTTGAGTGAAATATATATTATCTGATGAGTTTCCATGAAATTTAGTCAGACATTCATGTCCTTGTATGAACCGATGATCCTGCATAACTCAGCTCCCCAGCCTCAGCTGTAGCCTACTGCGTTTAATACTTTAACATGCTAAACTATGGTGGTGAACGTGGTAAACATTATACACGCCTACATTAAACATTCTACCATTTCCAATGTGAGCATTTTAGCACGCTGACATTAGCATTTGGCTCCAAGCACAGCCGAGCCTGTCTCACAGAGCCGATAGGCCATGTTAGCATGGATAATTAAAAACGCTCAGTTACAACAAAGGAAATGCTATGCGGTTAAAGATATTGCTGACTGATTTAAGAGTGCAATGTGTTTTGACACCAGAGGGCCTAAAAGTCGGAAGAAACTGCTGATCCTTCCTCCTCTGTGACACCGACAAGCCCCCAGCCTCAGGAATGCGACAGGACGGAAAGGGAGGAGAGGGAAACAGGAAATACTTTTGTCTCCCCACAGCAATTCAGAATGGATGATTCCTTTTTTTAGTCCTGTGTGGGCTTTTGTTTGATAAAAAGGAAACTGTGTATTAAAATGTGACACTGAATGTGAAAAAAAGAGTCTTTCTCCTACTAGATCAAGGTCGAATAAAACATGTGTACCCCAGTTAGAATTACACAAAACATAATTACGGGTAGGTAAATTGAGTTAAATGATGGCGGATTAAAATAGAATGATAATACATTCCCATGGGAACTGACACAGTAATGTGTAGTAGTGAATTAAACTTAACAATTCACCATTGTTCACAGATAGGTCAAGTTACAGCACAAAAACAGGCATCAAAGGAGCTCAAGTGTACAGCTCGACAACACTGGTAATAATGTGGTTAGCGTCACATAACAAAAGAGTTGATATTCAATAGGAAACTGTTGATATATCCACGCTAAAATACACTCTTCATTCTAGTTCATCTTCTACTTGTGTGTGTGTGTGTGTGTGTGTGTGTGTGTGGAGGGGGGGCAGCTTAGCACCATGACTTCCTGTCCAGCTGTTCCTGCTGTCACTGCCTATAGCAGATGCCTTTATTTCCTCGTCTAATGACACACAGCCGTGCTTATTTTCTCCACAGATCTCGCCCTCACATATTCTCTCCTCAACTCCTGCAGCAGAAAGAACCTCTGAATAGCAATAATATATTTATGCGTTATGAGTGCTGCGGCGCTCATCCTGAAAAAAACAAAACAACATCTTTATTCCTGTGTTTGTTTAGTGTGTTTCTGGGCGTGTTGTGTGTCTCTTCATGAAGGACATCTGAGGTTGTGCGTAGGAGGGTGTGAGAGCCAATGAACGTTAATGGATCTGCTTGTTGAATGGGTGTAATAACACTCTATTTCCACCTATATTTTACTGGTGGTGGGCGAGGGATTTACATCCTAAAGGTTCAGTTCACCCGAAATACCAAAAATATACAACAAAGAAAACATTTTAAAAATATGTTCTCAATTACCTTGAGAGATATCTAGCCATGCAGACATTTGTTGTTTTATTTACTCTGGTCTAGACATATCTGAGATTTTGCCTTCAATTCGATGGTGGAGTTTTTTGTTTGTGGTGCTCTCAGCGCTTGAAAATTAGATTTAATAAATACAGAAACAACCTTTACTAAAAAATGAGTCCCACTGTGGGTTATCGAGAGTTAGCAGCATACCGTTGCTTTTAACATTATTTTTCATTGATATGATTACCACAAATTCCATTCACCTCTATTGTCAAATATCAAAGGATCTCAAAATCTGGTGAAATCAAAGTGAAACTAGCTCTAGCTGTATGACTAGAAACCACTAAAAAATATTAAAATCCCATGAAAAGATCAAAACCAAAAATGAACTCAGTATTGGATGTGTAGTCAAAGTCTGATATGTCCTATTCCTTTGTGCCAAAGAGCTCCATTGTCCAAAAATATTAAAAACACATTATTGAGCCACACTGTTGCACAGGTTGAGTTCATTACAAAAACATGGAGTCAGTCCTACTTACTTGTAACTGTCCTGCTGCTGTAAATACTGAATGGAGTACAAAATGTGTATTGATCTGCAACCGTATACAATAGTCCCCAACAATTGCACTGTTCACTTCATAAATAATACAGTGCCCAGCCTTTTATATCAATAATATAATATACTTGTGGCTTGTTTTTGAAGATATGCATCTCCAGGATCAGACGAGATGCCAGTCTTGGCTTGTGTGGTGTTTTCTTTCGACTCCACCCATCAGATAACCAACTGACGCAAGAACACACACATAGGTAAACACATATTCTTTAACAGCCCAATTAACTGTCTCTCTTTCTTTTCCCTGTGTCTCTCCCAGGATGCCTTTGTAGAGCTGTATGACAGACAGAGGGACTCCGTCTTCAGTTGCTCCTGGCCCTCCATTAAGACGGTCTTCGGTATGGCTGCGCTCGGGGCAGCCAGCCTCACCATCGGGGCATACCTTACACAGAAGTGAACGAGCCCTCGTTCTACCAGCGTGACTTTATTTCTCATCCTCCTCCTTCTCCTTCGCCTCGTGCCTCTTTCTTTTTCCTTTTTAAATATACCCCTGACCCCTCCGAGACAAACCTTCAGACTCCAAATCTGGCTCTCTTCAAAGCCCCTCTCTCAAGAAAACTCCCTCTTCCTCGCCTGTATTCATGTCAAAACAGACACAAATCAAAAACAACTGAAGCAACCAGATGAACGGCCCATACTGAGCAAAGGATGTCTTGAAAAAGAGGCGGCTTAGATGTAATCACACTAAGCTGAGTAGAACTGAGGAGAAAGGAGGATTTTTATTGTTCTGCCTGCTTCTGTACTAGTTATAGCATGAATGTTGAGTGTTAGTGTAGACGTTGCATGTGTCAGAGCTCATGCGGGACCTCTATTTGGAGGCCTTGATGATGGGGGTGCAGGGACAATGACGCTTACGCACCGGAGAGGAAACGGCCGCAGCCCCGCCCCGCCTTGTTAGGGTGAAGAGCCCCGTTTGAACTGTGGACTCCAGTTACCCCCCCCTCCTCCTGCAGCCGTCCTTCAAAGCACTTCCTCCACAGAACAGCTGCTCAGAATGTATAATGGAAACATCTAGCTACAACCAGCGAGTTGTGTGTCTACTGCTTTCACTCCTCAGACAGCTTCAGTGAACTCTGAACACACTGCACCATTATACTCCCCCTGGCCTTTAATGAGTAGAGAAAGAGCTGGTGGAAGACTGAGGTCTGCTGATCTGTATTTTGCAGGGTTTTGTTTTTTTTTTTTTGTTGAAAGCTCATTGATTGAGATTTGTATGTCGGTTTTTAATTTTTGCAGCACGCCAAATCCTAAATTGTGCCGTGTTGCTGCAGAAAGAGACAATGGGATTTTTCTCAAGGAGTGAAAAAAAAAAAAAAAAAAACACGTAGAAGAAGCTTTGAATAGAAATGTCAAATGTTGGTGACAGTGCTGGGAAGAATCTTGAGCACAGCACAAAAGAGTGAGGTAGAAGTAAAAAACAAACAAACAAACAAACAAAAAGAAACATTGCGTTTTGCATTTTAAGAAGGGAGTAGGAGTATGTTGCCCCTGCAACATAAACGGACAAGATTTTTAAGCGTGCATTCCTCAAGCAAAGTGATGAACGAGACTGCTCCTCTGCTAAGAAACGACTCCCCTTTAAAAGCATCATCAGATTAGTACCAAACAAACAAAAAAAAAAAAGAAAAAAAAAAAGAAGCTAAAATCAGTTCTTTTCTATTTTCTACCTCTGTTGCTTTCTTACTCCGTTTGTAGTCAGACTGTTTGGGCTCACGCAGGTTTCAGAGCCTGACCCTGTCAACATGTGTCCTCCAGCTGCTGAGGCCCCACAGCGGCTCTGTAATGCTAGAATCCACTCTTGACAAAAGCGCCTGTTGACGTGGACTGTGGAAACCTCGCCTGGCCACAGATGACTGAGTGGAACACCACGGCTGCCGGGTTTCAGTTCAGGTCTAGAGCCAGTGTGTCCCGAATGCTGGAACCTGAGATGTCCCTTCTCTCCGGTCTGCAAATGCATTCAGTCATTGATTTGTTCCTTTCAGCCTGTTTTATTGATGTTTGTCTTGTGTTACAGTCTGATAGAAATTTTTTTGGAAATGCTCACGGGCTCCTAAATATTTTGTTGTACACAGTACTTAGCAAGTTGGTTATGGAAAAAAAAAAAAAAGGTTTCTGTCATTAAAAATCTTCTTCTTCGTTGCATGGATGAAAGATACTGTCGTCACACAACAAATATTCACTGTGTGTAACCATATTTATAAAGAATAGGGTAGAAGATAAGAAATAACATCAAAGGAGTTGCATTTTCTATTTATTGAGAGGTACCAGATCACAGATTTTTTAACAGTACTTTAATGAAATTTTTTTTTTTCACTTTTTTCTATTCTATGGAATCACACTGTAACTACATTTTTTTCCCCTGGCTGCTATTATAACAAGAAAAATGTTTAAAAAAGTGAATTTCTGTGTCGTATTAATATTGGCTTAAGGCTGCTATACTGTTGATTTAACTTTTACTTACAGCTTAAACTGCCACAGTTTTACAGTATAGTTATAGAGAGCTGGAAACCAAAGTTAACTTGTATTAATCTTTAATTTAAAAAAACAAACAAACAAACAAAAAAAGTAGCTTCACAAAAATACACATCGCTTCACTTTCTGATCTCCCTGTGGAGGGTTTGTCTAGTGTTACTGTACTATATCAGCTTAACTTTTGTCAACTTTGTGCTCCCATGATAACTCAGTGCTTATCTGTAAAATGTTGACCTGCCACACTTGTCTCTGATATCACCATAAACCATCTCATTCTCACTACAGGTCACAGTGTGAGATATTCCTGGTGAGGTACAGAGACAAACAGAGGGTGATTTATGAGCAGGTAAAGGAACAGTTTAACAGCAATATACTGTAATTTTTTTTATATTCTCTGTGCATATATGAATGTAGGCATTCTGGTTGCTGTACTGTTTTATGTCTATAATCACAAACCTTGTAGCACTTAAGAAAAGTGAATTGTGTTCTGTTGTTTACTGCTATATTCCACGATAAGCTAGCGGGATCACATTGTTCCTAATAAACCAGATTTCTCAAGCAGCTGCAGTCCAAGTTCATGTTGCCTCTGCTTTTTTTTTTATTTTTTATTGATTCTCAGCTTCATCTCTCAGCTTGTCAGCAAGACAGAAAGAGAATAAGAGATGTTTAGATGGAGAACAGTGTATCAACCGTGCTCTTTTGATTATCTGTTATCTATCCACAGCTATGGACTGTAAATATGAGACAGTGACAAGTCTCCTTGTGAAGGGACTGTGCATGAGTAGCAGCCGCACCCCATCAGACATCAAAGCTGTCCCCAAACACTGCACTTGTCAGCCTCCCTCTTCTGCTCCATACGCTGCTAAACACGAGTGCAAAAACCCAAATGCCCTGCGGCCAGGTTTTTTTTTACACCCCCCTGCCTCTGTTCTGATCACACTTGTCTTCAAAGGCCACGGCACTCTTGCTGCTTGGTGGAATTTGTGAAAAGCATGATGCAGTAAAACTAATGTTGAAAGAGTTGAGCGGGTGCGAGGAAATTAGGGGAGTGAAAGAAAGTGGTAGTGTGTGTGTGTGTGTGTGTGGATACATCCCTGAGGAGACCAACATCAGCGGAGGGAAGTTCATTTGGGCTAGAGCTCCACGCAATCCCTCCTCTTCTCTCCCACTCGCCATGCATATAAAATGCATGACACGCTCTGAAGAGGAATTTTAAATCAAGCCCTAGACTTTCAAAAGAGAGTCCAGTGTGGGTGTGGATGGTGAATGTGTATGTGTGTGTGTGTGTAAAAAAGAGAAAGATGGGCAGTGAAGTGAGGGGGAGAGGGTAGTGAAGCCCTCCTGCCTCTTCTGCTTTAGGGCTACAAGGTGTAGAGGAGGCTTTCCCAGCGCTGGGTATCACAGGGGAGATTGGGAGATCAAAGCAGATTGTCTGGGGTAAGTCTGGTCCAGTTTCACCCCTCATTTGGAAGTCCATCAGATCCATACCTTAGCCTCATTTGGGGAAAACCTTCACTGCATTGAAAAACTTCCTGCTGAAATCCAGCAATTTCCTTGAAAGAGAGAGGGAGTGAAAAAAACACATCTCTTATACTGGAATGTAAATATTCAGTGAGTAAGAGGTCGTTCCTTATTACACCAGGATGGGATCAGCTGAAGAAACTGATTTGTGCTTAAGGAACTGTGTACTACAGTGTCACCTTGTGGCTGATCCACAAACACCCCAGCAGGGTTTTAAAAAGACATCAGGCCTGCAGATTTCTACCTCATCTACAGGAAACGACAGCTGATTTCACTGAGCAGATCGTCTTCAAATATAGAGGATGAACCATCAGCTGCTGTAGCGTTCAAGTGAAATAAAAAGCACACTCTGGCACATGGTTGCCTATCCCTGCACTAAAATATCCTCAGGGCAGCATGCCATGAAGAGAAAAGGCTCCAGGGCTGAAAGCTCGGCAGCTCACAGCTTTGGTGATGACTGTTCAGCCGTCTGTAGTTAAAAAGGTCTAATGAAAAAAAATGTGTGAGTCAAACATCTTTAAAATCTCGTGCAATATGGTAATAAGCAGGAAAGAAGACATGCAAAGTGTTTGGTCTGACCACAAACTACAAATCATGTTTGTGATCAAGTGATCAGCAGCAAACCCGTACAGACGGTGTGTTCAAAGCTGAGAAAACTCAGATAAAACCCTTTAATGCTTTTTGTGGAGTATGAAAGAAAATGCAAAAATATGAAACTATTGCAACACTGTGAGTCCATCATGAAAATAACTGAAGGTCTTAAAGGGTCATTGTGTGTTTGGCCATCAGAGAGACAAAAGGTTCTTGTAAAATATGATTTTTTTTAATGGTTTATTATTTTTTGTTTAGTTGAAATACACATTTGCCTGGTCAAATGCTGAATAGAATAAATATCGACTAAATCTCTAAGGCTGCAACGATTATCTTAGTTTTTTATTAATATGCCAATTATTATAATTTGGTCTGTAAAATAGCAAAAACCTCAAAGATATTTAGTCAACGATGTAAATGAAAAGGTACAACCAAAGAATATTTGGCATATTCACTAAAAAACAATTACTTTAAAGATTAGTCGACTATCAAAACAGTTGGAGATGAATCTTCTGTTGATCGACGTATCGATTTGGTTTTATAAATGTATACGTTTTGGGAGTCGAGGAGTTAAAATGCAGGGTAGTCAGGGTGCAGTTACCAGGGGATACGTGAATATTGTGGAAAAATAATATGGAGCATATCCATATCTTTGTGTTCAGGAAGAAAAAGTAGGATTACAAATTTTGTGAAAGGCAGCTGTGAGTAATCAGGACATTTCACCCTAAGTAGTAGTTTGAATGTTGACTGAACAGGTCAGTAATTTGCGTATAAATTCACATGCCACAAAGCCACCGAAGGGTTATTTGAGACCATCTGCCAGGGCTTGATTGGGAATATTGGGAACCATTCAGCTAGTGGAAACACTTCCTTTGACCAGTGAAACAAGGCACACACACACACAGTTAAATAAAAACGTACGACCACGTCTATAAAGTACATTCAGTGTCCATTTATTTTCCTGCAGCCAGAAAAATAGAAAAAGTAAAACAAAGAACATTCATACTGCTGAAGTGTAGTTTCTCATGCTTGCACATTTACAGTACATGTTGATCTGATACAAAGTCTCTTTGAACCGGACATATTGCCACAATATATTTACAAAAATAACATTAAAACTGCAGTCTCTTTAAACATGTTGACACATTCATAAAAATAAAGTTTTATGTGACACGTTTCCCGAAAAAAACGATCCTATTTACAGTCAAAGATGGAGATGAGTCCTGTCGAGCTACAGCTGAGATAGAGTTTTTTTGATTTGCATGTTTGAGTGTCAGATTATCTGAAGCATCAATACAACTGAAAAAAATAAAAGGTAAAAAAAAAAAACAACAACTACCTTTTCATCATTTTAAACATCTTAAAAGACATTTCTCGGTCGTGTTATACCGTTAAAAACAATGCTTAAGTCGCAATGACTCTAACCCCTCTGATGTAAAATGGTACTGACTCTTAGTTCTTGGCTGAGAGAATCCTGATTCATCTACAGGTGTATTTGCCTCTGGCCACTGTGTTTTTATTCTAAAATGACTGATTCTATTTTAGGATTTTAGGATCTTTTTTAGAATGAAATCTATTGTTTATGTTTCCACACCTCGGACATGGTTTTAAAAATCACCCTAAATACAACCAAATAAAGAAAAATATTTTTTCCAGGTACAATTTGCCAACTCCTAAAATATTACACATTCACCTCTAAAGAAATTCCAAATAATTGCACTCGTTTGACAATAAAAAGTCAAAGGACATAAATACTGCCAATTGTAACTGGTTAGGGCAAAGGCAAACAAAAGGCACAAATAAAGATCGGGCATCAGTCCCTCCATATTGGCACTTCCTTTAATGACAGAAGTCATAAAATGGCCACATTGTAGGTGAAGTGTAGTTTTGCTACCAGACAATAAGTTGCATCTGTGAATGTTCACCTTTCTACAACAAATACTGAGAAGAATGCAGGTTTTCCTGGAGGTTCAGTATTGACTACGAAATGCAACTAAAAATAAACTGATGACAGCAGCGTGATCATAACTACACAACCAAAACAGTGAAGCCCCGATTTGTTCATCTCGACTTTCTCACCTCTTTTCCCCTCCGCTGGTGACCATCTCTTTGTATGTTTGCGTATGAGTGTGTGTGTGTGTGTGTGTGTGTGTAAATACAATACACCGTGTATGTGTGTTCATCTGATCAGTGTTCAAACAAAACAAAAACAAAAAAGAAAGAAAAGAAAATCAATCCTCAGTGCAGGAACTCCACTTCATTCAGCTGTCTAGCTCTTTGGTTTCTAAGCCTCTATAGTGCATCAGTTGCAGGCGTCTCTGGGTCCTTCAGACTGACTCTGCTCAGTCTCACGTTCCCTACCTCAACCTTCAAACTTATTTACTCCCAACCATGTCACCACTATAGCTGAAGCCCCCCACCCCCCCTCTCACTCAGTCAGGGTCTCCTCTTTACAGGCGTCTGCAGAGAAGAAGAAAAAGCACAGATTAGGACACAACAGGGAGATAAATAAAACTAAACACCACAACACAAGCAGGGTTAGTGTTATTTAACCAGCTGCAGGATCTCACACACAATTTAGGACTTCAAAACCAAGATAAATCTCTAGTTAGACACATTTTAATGCATTCTACCAAAACATTTTCACAAATCAAAGTTTTGATGACTCATTTTGTACGTCTGAGAGGATAAAACTAGCAGAAATTAAGCCAATAAAAGTCAGTAAGCATCATTCTGCCCTTTTTTACTGTACAACACGTAAAACATGTCTGTCTAAACTGAGATTCCCGATTTCAAAACACAAGATTATCCATTCTTTCTGAACCCCTGTCCCATTGGACTTGTTTAACTCCAGCTGCTGCAGACTGGTTAGTTTCACAAAATTCAGGTTGTGTTACGCACAAATATAAATGATACACATTTCAATTAAGCCCGTGTTGAAAGACTGTGAACCTAAACCATGTGGAGGCACATTTTCCTTCAGACCAAGTTGCTCTGCAGGCTGAACACACAGCAAACCTCCAAAACTGGAATCACTAAAATTATGCAGATACCTGTTTTTCGCACAAACATATTCATGTCAAAGTAGAGCTCGCTACTGGCAAAATGCAGCTACGTTTGCTAAAAGCCAAACATAACTAATACACCTTTGTTTCTGTTAAAACCGAACATTTATGAATGAAACCACTGTGACCGTTGTTGACGCTTTGCATTTTGTTTACCTGCGACCACAGGTTTTCAATAAAGTGCAACAAATATTGAGGAATGGACAGAGTTTGGGTATTTGTGAGTTTGAAATACATGAATGAATAGTTTGAATCAGCACAGACAAGTCTGACCTCAGTTCATGGTGTTGAGTTTGACTCTCTAAGCATCACTGCTGCCTGTCACATGTCAGCTCATCTCTTCACATTCAAAGCTCCAGTCTGAACATGCTTGGTGTGACCATGCTCCTAACAAAATTTACACTACCAGTGAAAGCAACAGACGTGTTGCCCAAGTTGATTTCTTTCAATCTGTTTATCTATGCAACTATGAACAGACACAATTTCCTCATTTTTGCTGTATAATCAACAACAACTACATGACGTTTATATACCAAATATATTTCAATGCACTGCATTTGTCTGTGTACCATCAGCGGTGCCTCTTCATCCTAACGCAAAAGGCCACACAGCACTGCTGCACACAGCTGCAAACAGCAGGACAAACAGGACGTCAGGCATCATGCCATCTTACAGCCAGCTACACACGACAACCAGCCGGGAGTTCAAATCCATGTGTTTCCTACCCGGGACAGGGTTAGAGGGCGGGGTGGGGAGAGAACTCAGGGTCCAGGACAGAAGGGGAGTTGAGGCTAGCGACGCTGAGCATCTATACCTGCAGGGCTGAGCACCAGAGCCTGAAGGATGTCCGACAGGGAGACGATGCCCTCGATGCTGGACAGCTCGTCCACCACCACCAGCCGATGCACCTGGAAGAAAACACGATTACAGAAGAACTTTATCAGTCCTGAGGTAATTCCTGGGTAAATAAAAGTATGTGTGTCTTTGTCATTATAAAAAATCTCACTTCAGCTTTCACTATTCTGTCCACAATGGTCTCCATTGTTTCCATTTTGTGGCACTTCATGACTCCCTCGAAGTACTGAGAGCGATGTTTCAGAGCCTGTGTCACTGTGATGTCCAGGTTGTTGTACGTCTTCTCAGCAGCCAAGTTCTACACACACATATGAAAATGTATAAATGACGGAGCAGTTTAAAGTCTAATCTTTGGCTTTTTGTCTCTTCAAAAACAGAAATTGTAGAAATTTCTACTTACGATCACGTCAAACTTGGAGTAAATATCCACGACTTTGCCTGCAAGAGCACATAAAAGAACTCCAGTATGTAAGTAGGTTATTTTTTTTTTTTTTAATTTAGCATTTTTATTTTTATGTTGTAAACTCACCAGACTCGTCCACCACGGGCAGGGCAGACACTCGTCTCTCCACAAAGATATTGAGCGCTTTGATGATGGGCGTGTCCGGGTGGATGAAAGCGATGTCGTGATACGTCCCAATGCCCAGCTCCCCGAGAGTCTGCTTCATGAAAGCTGGCTTTGGCATTTCACACATCTGGAGAACATAAATTCAACAATGAGGCATTGACGTGTTTAGTGTGACCACTCTCCACCCAATTCATTAATGTCACATCTTATTAATCTCCACGGTGAACACTAGGAGGCAGCAGACAAGTTAAAGTAGGACAAGTTCTCAGCCTAATCATCCATCGTGTAGATTAAAATGCTATGCGAGCTAAACACTCATTCACAGACAGACTGGCGGGGAGTGTGTTGGACTCACAAAAAGCTGGAGGAACTTGAGGATCCTCTTGTGTGTGAGAATATAAAGTGCATTCCCCGTGACAGGGTCGATGACAGGCAGGCGGTGAATTTTGTTTTTGATGAGGGTGTACACTGCATCAAACAAGCTGCAACACAACAAACACAGAGACCGGTTACAAGAAGCACAAGAACATCTGCACATACACGTACACACACAAAACTGTGTGAAAGCATCAAGATTCATTATTTATAGTGGGATAATGTACCTTGCATCGGGTGATATGTTGACCAGAGGTTTGAACGTAGCTTGAAGGTAAACCTCTGTGAAGAAAGAAATGAAATATTTAAGTATTTTATATTGTGCTTAGAAAACAGCACTAAAATCTTACATTATGCATGTGACAAAAACATGACAGTGTGCCCGTGATGCTAACCTCTCCACGTCTCAAGCTTATGTTCCTCTAATTCATAAATTTGCACCTGAAACACAGCAAGAAATAAAAGTTTGTAAGAAGAAAACAAACAGAAAGAAACATCTCCCATGCAACCCTTATCCCAACAACATTATCTGTCAAGTGGACCCACCATCGGCGACTTATAGTATCTGTGTAGTATGATGATGAAATCTGTGATTGTCAGCATTCCTGCAATGAAAACAAGCATTAAAACATTGAGCCTATACACAACATACAGCACTGTGCCTGCAGGCATTGTGCAATTAGGTAGAAGAGACAGTGCTTACAAGGGCGTGCCCCCCTCCCCTCCCCTCACGCTTTATCCTCACGCTGACTTGGCATTCATTATTCATCACACGCTGACTAAACTCTCCGCAGGAAAAAAAAAAAAAAAAAAATGACACAACAAAGCCGATTCACAGCTGGTTTGGCTTTTGACACCATCTGACTAACGGAAAATGTATTTGTTTTAGAGCATGTGCTGCCTTTTTCTTTTTTTTTTCTTTTTTCTTGGTGTGGTTAAATATTATCTCCTACTCTCTCGAAGCACCGGTCAATACAGAGGAGTCATTCCTGTGTTTAATGGTTTATGGCGGCTCTAATGACTTCTGCTCAATATAGCACCATGCTCCACTAGCCATGAGCAGCAGCATTGATACACAGTTTCCTCTGTGTTCATTTGGCGATGGGCGCACCAGCACAGCGGATATTTTCCATCTCTGTTAAGAGATATTATCGACCGAACACATGTAGACTGCACACTGAAGTCTCTACTAGTCAAACCTATAGAAGACGTAAGAAGAATAAAGGCATCAAAACATATTTCCTCTTGCTTTCTTTCTCTTTGTGTGAGTGTGGAGCCTTTCTTTTTCCTCTTGATCGGTAAAAATACTTTTAAGTACAAGATCCGTTGGGTAAGATTTGGGGGACTAAATTGCCAGAACACAAATTAACTGGCTGTAAATGGGGCCCGTCTCCTTTTTTCGAATGTTTGTGGCCACCATAGTTTGTCCTTTAGGCTAGGATGGAGAGGGTGACAGGATGGGGTTGCAATCATCAACAACGCTGCCACTAAATCCAACACACTGGTCCCTTTCAAACCCCATAAAAACATGCCTAACTTTGACCTGAGCTACAAAAATCAGAAAACAAACTTTGAAAACTCTAAAGTATTATATTATGAAAACAATATTTCCTTAACACTATAAGCCCAGGCATTTTAGTATGCGATGAGAGCAGACAGGAAAAGCCATAAAGTCAATTTAGTGACAGGTGGTTTTGGGGTTCTTACCCACAAAGCTTTGCTTCTCTGTGTCCCATAGCGGAGCAGCTCGCACACCGTTGGCTACCAAGGCAAAGAACGCTTTCTTAACCTGTCAATCAGCAAAATCGATGAATGAAAAATCCAGTTAGATTAAACACAATAACTCATAACAATATGTGAGTATCTTCTCTGGAGTTGAAACACAATGATATATATTATTTGATAGATGGAAAAGGAATCTGCAACAATTCTGATCATCAATTAATCCATTTCACTTTTCATGGTAAATATTCGCTGGTCCACGTTTCTGAATTTGAAGATTTGCACACTTTTGTGCGTTTCATATGATTTGGAACTGAACATCTTTAGGTTTTGGTCTGTTCGATGGATAAAACATACACACATTTCATAAACTATGAAATCTACAAATGTATGACTAATTGAAAATGATCTTTGTTTGAAGCCCTCGTCTGATAACTTATTTGTTACATGCTCATGAGAAAAAGAGCCACCTGTGATGCATTTCTGATTAGGCACATTCTGGTCTCTTGGTGGCTTCGTGTTGGCTCTAGTATTTCCGTTTCTTTTAGATAAGGACTCTTAACTCTGACCTTCAGTGGATTTAGTGATTGAAGATCTACACATCAAAGAGGTCAGGCCTCACCGGGATTACTGTTTAACAGCTTTAAAGCAATTTCACCACCGAACTCACAGAAACGTCCCTACGGTTTAATTTTATGAAACATTAACTCAGGCTGAACGTCTCTTTCAGCTCTCCAGATCATATATGGGTTAGTCTGCAGGCATGATACTAACTTGGAGCGCTGTGTCGAACACAACCAGCTTTGAACTCGTGGGCACGATGTCGTAGCACTTGTGGGATTTCATAAAGCGCATGTAAATATCACTCTCAGGTTCAGCAGCTGTAAGAAGAAAAATAAAAAAGCAGGAAAACACTTTTAGAGGAAATCTCACAGGGACTATATATATATATATGAGAGCCTGGAAACAAAACACACTCTCTTTTACATGGAACCTAAACAACCATTACGGGTCTGGACCACTTACAGCCACTTTAGTGCTCCATCTTACTGATAATTATGCTCATCAACGAGCACAGAAACAGTGGAAAAACACAGACAGCAAAGTACTGCAGGAACTTAATGATTACAGTATGTTTCCCCTCCCATCATGAGTTTACTGACAAAAAAGCAATTCATATTTAATCACTAATAGTAAAAAATAAAACTTTTATATGATTTTAAACTTAGACATCTCTGGGATCTGGGTATTTTTTTGTGATATTACTGATTTAATGCTTATTGCGTCAAACATATTTCAATGTATTGTTTTAAATCTTTAGTTGCAGCCTTACATGCAAGACAATAAGTTTAAAATGCTGTAATTACCATGACAAACTGTAGACAGGAGGCCTGTTGAATATTTAAATGGAGCAGTCTCCCCAGCGTTTCACAAACAATGTTGTCTGTCATTATTAATCAGGACCGCAGGATCGCAAAATTAACTCATTAAAGGGAATTATTCAGATAAACAGGTCTGTTAGAATGACCACCCGGTTTTAGAGGAAACCCCCCTCACATTTCGGACACAATTCAGATCAGATGTATCGCAGATCTCTGAGGAGAGCAGCGAGCAGACGCTGCGCATTACGAACACAGATATCTGAAGCATGCTCTGACTGTCCTTTGAGCTAAAATGCCTCCTGATGGAGTCACCTTTACGTTACAAGTGCGTTGAAGGGAATAAACACTTACCATCATCATCTAGTTCAAGTTTCTCCAGCATGCCTTCGAACAAACCGTAGACCTGTGGAAGAGGAAATAACGCACAAGTTTGCAGTGAAGATGCGCAGCAAAAATCCTCAACAACAACAACAACAAGACGCGGCACCGCCACCACAAAAACTTTGCTCTAAATTGTGAGTGATCAGCAGGGTGAAGCGACTTTTCCCCCTCCCGGTGACTCCAGCAGACCTGGATCACACCGACTGCGGTGCGCAAAAACACCAAAACAACCGCAAAAGAGCAACAAAATACAAACAAACGTCGTGCGCCACCGGTGTTTTACCGATGACATGAAAGTTTCTCCAGGTCCGCTAAATATACACAGGTAACGTGACAGAAAAAAAAAAAAAACCTGTGCAGTGGAGCTGCAACTTTAGTGGCACATTATTATTAGACTACACACAAACACACCCCTTAAAACTTGAAGTGGAACAGTCCTGATCCATTTGCTGCAGCAGGGGGGGGACCAATGCCAAACACGCTGCCCAAACAGCCACTACCCATGCGCATGAGGAGTAACCCCAGCACGATAAAAGAAGCCCGATTCATTGTTATAGTTACAGCCTGCCAAACGACACTCACCACAGGAAAAAGTCTCTCACATGAAGAATGGGGAGGAAAAAGCAGGAAGCTCCTGCACGCTGTGGACACACCCCTCCATGCGGAGCAACCTGGCTGCTTCACCATATTAGGAAATCCCTTGCGTTGCTTAGCAGCAAGAAGCTGGGGTGGGTAGGGGGGGTGGGAGATGCCTTGTCATATCCTCAGACTTAATTTCTTGCAAGAAATTGAGCAACACAGATGAGCTCTAGAACAGCAACTCTTCTGGGACCCTCTCAGTGGCAAGTGACATGGGGGGGGAAGAAAAAAAAAAAAACCTGACATGCAAATTGCGCAATTTGCATTTTGCACAAAACAAAGGCAGGCAGTTCCCAGCATGAAATATGCTGTGTCATGCTGATGAGATTTTGCCTAATCAGAGGGTGCTTGTTGATACATGATTTCCCTCTGTCCCTAATTTGCAGGTAAATCCACGACAAAGCCACTGCAGCAGTGTGAGAAAGCCTGCATACCTGCTCCGGGATACTAAACAGTCCCCAGTGTCGCCCCCCCCAGCCCCTGCAATGGTGACACAGCGCTTCTCTTGCCAAAAAACTACTACTGCGCTTTCATAAATCTGGCCTCGCTGCATCCCGGCAGGCTGCTTTGACATCATAGCAAACTCCAGAGAGGCGTACACAAATCCATTAATTTAATTGCTTCTGAGATTGGATTTGGCAAAAAAAAAAAAAAAAAAAAAAAGTTAACTACAGCATCGGAAGATTATTTTATGAGCCTCCCTTATGTATGAGGGAGGAGGGATGTGGGCGAAGGGGCACAGAGGGACTGAAAGGCACTGATTCATCGCTCTTCAACCATTTGTCATGAGTCCTTGGGTGTAATATCAATTGTATACAATGTTGGTGATGAAATATTGATTTATCCTCAGTGGCTAGAATCCACAATCACTCAGAGCAGACAGGTCGAGACAGACCTTCAGATAATTATTCATTACACGGACACTAGAAGTACTTCCTCATCAACTGTTGGAAATCTGGTCTCACACCCTGAGTCAGACTGTAGTGAATCCTAAATAAAACCCACAAAAAAAAAAAAGCCTTGAGCTGCTTTTGCAGTAACAGTCAATTGTGCACCCACTTAGTCCGTCATCCAACGCTGTGTGAGATATTGCCTAGATGCCGAGATAATATTTACACCCTCCGCTCTGCCACTGTTGCAAACACAGCCCTGCTGATACACAGTATGCTCAAGTATCAGCACTTGAATGAAGGAGATTTTCATCATCCATGCTTGTTGAAGCACATGACTCAGACAGAAGGCCATTGTTGTGCAAGGAAATACAGTTATTAGTGTCAACATCTTGTGACCCATGCAGTATTTATTAGTATTTTATGACTTAGCATTCTTGATACTGAATTGGTGCACAGCTACAGTCACATACTCAGAGTACTGTTTTGAGAATTCACATGCATATGTTATAGCTGAGCCTCAGTCTTTACTTGTGAACTCACACCCCTCTCTCTCTGGAGAGGTGACCTTTAAACTAGATTTGTACCTGTGACGTGAAATCTCTCTGAGACAATACGCGCTGCACTGACTTTGATGTTATGTCTAAACCAAGCAGCAATCCCTGTGGCTGAATGAACCCAATGTGAAACCGCAGTTCTTCGAACGGCCACTTGAGCCTGAGTCAATCAATGAGTCAATCTCCATAAGCCTCCATATTAAAATGCCAAACTAAGCAGCAGAAAAAAACATGTTTGCAGCCTGGTACAAACAGATTTGATCTCTAAACAAAGTTCCTTGATCGTTTGATTTCTGTACTTGGGATGAATTTTCATAAAACTCATCCATTCAAATTCTATAAGTTATGCATAATTAACAGCCTAGTTGTTTTAATTGACAGGTGGGTGCCATCACACACAGCTGAACTGAGCAACCAGGCTACATTCAGCCAACCTCAGCTCCACCTATGATCCACATCTTAGCTGGGAGCAGGACTGCCAAGATAACAGCCCGAACCACCACACTCTGATCCTCACCTCTTTACAAACCTATAGGTGACGTCGCCGTTGACGTCTATTTGACTGAGTCATGGACACATTTATTCATTGTTCACAAGCAGTGACTGAAGTGCCCCAAGGAAAATAACATGAATATTTAAAAACAGTTGGCATTCAACTTTAAATAGCTTTTTTTTTTTTTTTTAAATTAGTTTGCAGTGTGACTCACTTGTTGTGAGGTAGAATAAGATGGCACAGGACTTGAGGAAGGGATCGGGGGTTTGGCAGAGGGAAGGCTGAGACGCTGTCCTGTGTCCGGAGGCGTGGAGAGTGAGCGGGATCGGGAGGTGGGCTCCAGGCGTTCGGGGCTGGGCCTGGTCAGCTGGGCCTCCTGGGTGAACACGGGTTGGCTGGATGACTGGGTTGGTGTGGTGGGTGGTGGTGTGGAGAGTCCTGAGGCTGCAGAGAAATAAAAAGATCCAGAAAAGATACCAAAAGTTATCTCTTGTTTTCTCTCAGTGTCAGTCCATACTGCGTTCTTAGTGATGCAGAACGGATTGACCTGGCTGAAAAGCTCGCTGTAGTTAAGGCCGAGGTGCTAACAATTGTGATGGCTGCAGATACCATCAATGCTGTCACATGCTATAACAGAGAAGGAATGCATATCTGATCCATCAGGGACTGAGAGAGTCCTGGGTACTGAGGAACAACACAGATACCAGAGATAAAGCCTCAGCCCACTCGCTGACAGACAGGGATACATTTGGTAAACTGCCATCACGAAGACATATACAACACTAGCTGCAGCAAAGCAGCAAATAGATTACAGCAGTATACTGTCCATCAGGAGGAAAACATTTTCTCCATAAAATATGATCCATTTTCACTGAAAGTCAGTGAAATAGTTGGTGGTGTGTGACTAAGTACTGTAAAGCGTTACGTACTTCTCACGGCAGATTATACCTGCAGTAAGTTACATAGAGTTGGAGAAGCGAGAGAAGATTAAATGATCCATTCACTGTTAATGTTGTAAAATTGTATTTCATTATGTCTTTAAACGATCATTAAATCTACAAAATTTACATTTCAAAAATGGCCAACACGTGAGTATGTTTCCACTTAATTAGCCTGATTAGACTTCTTTTGATGACTGTGTGGATGTAATTATAACATAGCGCCATCCGACTACAAGTCTAATTTAACCAGAAGTGACTTAAAGTTTTTGTTAATCCTTCCACTTGTGTGTGTTCCAAACTTACACTTGTTTTCCGTCTTGTTTTATTTCATCTTTTAAAGTAGAGACACTCTTTAGCTTCGGGAAAAGGTGGCTCAAATGCTGTGTGGAATCAGGGAGCAGTCCAGAGAGCTCCTGTTACGTGTCTGTGAGTTGGGACCTCATTAAAGTTTTAGTGTGACAAATTGCCTGCATGTCTTTATATATTAAAATGTGGATGATAAAGACACTGTGAAGGCTTAAAAGGGAATAATATTATAAAAAATATAAGACTGAATGTTTAATGATGGTTTGATTTTACTGAATATATTTATGTAAATGTATTTTTTAAAATAGTAATGTATCATGAAATTGATTACATTTAACCGCTATCTCTAGGCCATAATAATTCCTAAGGCATATTCCTCTAAAACACTGCAGTGAACTGACATCTGCATCACTCTGTGCTAATGAAAAATCCCTTGATGGCGCTCCAGAGCCCAACTCATCTATTTGAATGCTCTAAAACTGATCAATAATGGATCAATACTGGAAAAAAGAAACACAATGAATCACCTGGGTTGTCATTTTCCTGTTCCTCCATGGTAACAAGACCGATTACAACATAAGCGGCCGCATTAAACTTAACCCTGGTGTAACAGTCAGCTGTCTGTGACGCAGCTCCTCCTGCGGCAGAGTCCGGCTGAAGGTGTCAGTCACATGACAGCCCTCACATGCTCTCTCACATCAGGCATTACAGTCCTACGCAGGGTGACATGCGACACTCACGTTGCCCCGGCTCCACCCTGACATATTTCTGAGGCCAGACAAAGAGTGACACGGGTGATGTGGACCAAATGTTTCACATCACAGGGCCTCCACTGTGAGACATCCAACACTGACAGTAAAGCCAGATTATGTAAATGTTACATGACGACCCAACCACCTGCATGAAAATCCAAGAATCACTTGACTTGATTCAGTCATATGAAACAAACTGAGATCATTAATGCGAAATAAATCATCAGATCAACGCAAGGTTAACAGGTTGTGCATACTCCTAAATATAATCTTCATAAAAATATTTTATATATTTAATATTTAATTAGAAGACATTCTTCATAGATTTATCCCTGGGTCTTGACTGAATATTTTTCTTTAGTCTGTCCGAGTGCACTCCACACTATCTCTTGACATTTAGTTGGCATGCACCAGCCCTCTTTGGCGTGCCCTGCTTCCGCTGTGTAGCCTTCTTATTTTAGCCACGCTGTTGTGGCACATTCCACAGGAGGAGATAACAGCAGGGCTGGGAGCCCTCTCTGCTGCCTGGTTAATAGGGGACAGCTAGACACCACCCAGGAAACAGGGAAAGGATTGGAAGTACTAGTAGTAATATTCCAGCTCACTTAACTTTACACAGATTTAAAAAAAAAAGCAAAAACCATAAAAACCACCACCAGAAAAAGACAAAAGGTGCATTAATTTTTAAGGTTAAAGGGACAGTTCACCCCAAAATCAAAAATCAGATATTGGTCGTAAAGATGTCTGGCCTGGCTTGTGGTGGTCAAAGTGCCAGAAAAACCCCAAAACATATTTGAATAACATCAATGTCTCTTTCCTAGAAATCATAAAAAAATATTGTGTAACTATGTCCATAATCATTTCATCATTTCAGTTATTTTCAAAGCCAAAAATTCTCTGGTTCCAGCTTCTCAAATGAAAAGGATTTACTGATTTGTTTGTATCAAGTTAAACTAAATATGTTTGCAATTAAACAATGTAAGGATGACACTTATGGTGGCATTTATAATTATTTTTTGACATTTGATACACTAAACAATCAAAAAAAAATGTAGCATCACATTAACGGCAGCGCTATTTGAATCCTTGGAAATTAATCTGAGATGTAGGCAGTGATCCAGAGCTGCAGAGGCTTCTCAGAGGTTAGAAGGTTAGCAGAAGCTAATCACACTGGTTTATAGAATTGTAATTTATTGCAAGCTTGTTAATGTAGCGCCCATAAAAGCAGATCCTCTCAGTTTGGGTTCCCCCCCACGGAGGAGTTGACATGGAGGTTTTTCAGTCACGTTGGGCTATGGTGACTCTGGGAGCAATGTGAGCCTCCACAGCTGACGTCAGAGAAGTAATGAGGCCCAATGGACACGCTGCCGCAGCTTTCCTTCGGCCACGATGAATCACGACAGTAGTGATTATATTTATATAGCCGCACCGGTCAGAACTGATGTGTGGATAGTGACGCAGCGGGGGACAGGATAGTCACCGACTTCAATTAGCAACAAGGGCTTCAAACTCATTTGCTAGGTACGCTATAATGCAGGCTCTCTGCAACAAAGGACGAGACTGTGCAGCAGTTCAGTAATGGCAGCTTCACGAACTCACAGAGGTGTGCAAACTGCACCACGGCAAACAATTGAAAAACTGACATACAAGTTTGAATATTCAATGTTGCTGAGAAGCACAGAGACGTCTACTACTGAAATTTCTCACGTAGATGTCAGCTTCTTAAAATGGTTCAGTGAACAAGGTAAGCGACACAGTTACGCTGTCACAGCGTAGAGAAGCTCTGGATCAAAGGAAGTGTGGTTTAGGCTGAGGTGTCACCACGTCGTATACTCCCTTTACGATGAGCTCTATATCTTATACAGCCACATATGGACGTACATCACTATGACAGGACTCTGCTCCTCTCGTCCACTCCACCGAGGTCAGAATGGCTCTAAATCAGGAGCTGTAAAGTCTGTGATAAACTTCAACAGCACACAGTTCGCCTCACGGTTTATGATAACTGCATTAAGTCTGCATGGTGGTCCGTGCTTTTTGTTTGGGATCCATCTTCTTTTCTATCACTGTTCAAGGCCTGCTTTCTGTCATGAAAACCTAAAGGGATATTATGTACAGAGATACTGTTCCCACACATACACACACACAAAAAAAACATCCCTCCTTCAGCTATAATTCTTCGTGTCAGTTTAGTTTTTAGTTTTCAAAATGGAGCAGCTATTCTGAAGTGACTCCCTCAGGATATAAGACAGAAATAATGACATTGAACTCACAATGTCACAGTCAGTATGAATTCCTTTTCCATATATAATAGGGTTCCTACAAACAACTTTCACATGTATTCATTTTAAACATTGCATTGACAAACCGCCGTCACAAACCATTGTTTTTAAATAACATCGCTTTAACATTGTAATAAATGGAGACACATTACTGTGTGCAGTTAAATCAGATGTATCTCCATGAATTTAAGCAAAGTGGCAGCTGACCTCCTGCTCCAGATCAACGCCTCACAGATAACTTTACTACTTTGGTTTGTGTCCCACAACTTCATGCACATGTATTTGTGAAACCAGAGACCAGCCATGTAACCAGCACCTAAACTATATGGAGCACTTAACACCACAAGGAATATATAGCTCTTTATGCCAAGAATAACTTGCATCTTAAGATATTCATGCAGGAGTTTATTTTAAAATATAATATCCTTAAAATGTGTTCTAGCAGTTAATTGCCTTCACTAGATATAAGCAATAGAAGATACGTAGATCGGCCACTGCAGGAAAATGTTTGAATAAAAAGGAGCAATGGATCAGGTGAAGAGCAAACACAGTTACCAGACAAACATGACGCCTCGGACTGGTGTCTCCCTCCTAGCCCATCTTGCTCCTTCCGTTTCTTGCTCCTTCGCAGGCTGCCAAACCGCTTCATGGAACGCACTGGGTTGTGGGTTCAAAACTAAATTTGACCATGACCATCCGCATCACGATGGGGGTGCAGAGATGTCTCAAATCTGTCCGGAGTGACAGTTAATCCATTTGCTACTGTAGATCAAGAAAGACGTACTGAATTTGAGTTGAGTGAGTAAATCCAATCTGTGTCTTGAAGCTGTTTAGACTTCTTTCAGAGAGAGAGATGTTCACTGGTCACTCATCAGTCGATGGATGAAGAATATATATTAATGCTGTTCTGGCTTCTACACAAGAAAAAAATATTTTGGCTGTTCATGAAGTTGATTTCACGTTTTCTTGGAGCCAGCAGTGCTACTTACAGACAAAATGAAAACTGCAGCAAGGCTAAGCTTGCATATCCAGGCAAAATCATAAAGAAATCCTCCACGGCCACGGAGCATAGAGTCAGCAGCTGTGTCAGCTTATACATTTAATGGAGAAGACACGGAGAGTATGAAAGCGGTGAATCCCACAGAGCTTCAGCTGAGGTATATACACCTCTCGCAAGTGATGCAAATACCAACTGGGACCGGAGCGCCTCCCCCCCCTCTATGCCGGTGTCAGTGCTGTAAAATTGTCAGGTGCAGCTGTGGGTGGCGTCTCTTTAATATAGCACGCATGTCAGCAGCCTGTAAAAGGAGGCCAGTCTATGTGGGATACACCAGTGATTGGTTCAGGCGTCACATCTCCCCGCCCTCCCCTCTCTTTCTTCCACTGCCCTCCCTCTTTCCACAGAGTACAGTCAGCACAGGCACATCTGTCTCACTCTGTCTTCACACAATGTAACATACATACTCTGTCTCCTAATACGAAATGTCTTAATGTCTAATTTCTCTTAATTTGTAGCTCACATTTAGAAATAAAGACATAAAGGTTGTGATTTTAAGCTGGGAGTACTGCAGCTCTGTCATTTGCACACTCTTGTCTGTAACTTTTAGGCTCCTGACCTTTAAGTGTGCTGAAACCACCCCCTGTCAGATGACAGCAGGGGGGACATCCCATGTTCTGTCAGCTGATCAGAAAGTCACCAGCCTCCCTTACCCTAACAGATGGCCCACTCAGTATTTGTTGGTCACATTAACTCCAGTATATCCAGTACAGATCTCAATTAACATGTTACACAAGTGTTCCCCTGCACTCAAGCGGGGCAATGGCCAATATATAAGCGTGGGGCTAAAACATCAATGATAAAATCAGTCACCTCAAATAACCTGCGATGTTCAGAGCGATAAAGTTTTCATTATCCTGATGAAATGCATTAGCTTCAGTTTGTATTGAAGGTTGCCAAGTTTCAGATCCATGAGGATTTCAAATGTGGTGTCCTTGGGTGTATTTTGTGAAGTTCTTCCCTAGCCTAAGCTTAAAGTTCTGCCCTTGTAAGGCCTACGTTTTGTGAATTTGGAAAGTCAAAACTGCCAGGTTCCTTTTTATTTACTGACAACATCAAGCACACAGTAGCAACAGAGAGATACAGTGAGAGAGAAAGGGAGAGGGGAAAAAAAAAAAAAAACTCTGCATGGTTGTATGACGAGCTCCTGAGAGTCTGGTCACTTCCAGATAAGGATATGAAAGCGCTTGAGTTGCCTTCACTAGTGAGAGACTGACAATGTCCAGGCAATGGGAAAACACATGTTTAGACCAGATGAGGAATGAGGAAACATTCTGATCATATTTGTAGCAAACATGGACATAAAAGCACCTCAGAAACACCTACTTAAAAATATAAAAATTATACAAATCTGATGCTCAGGAACCTTAAAAATACTTTCCTGTTTACTAATAAAACATACTGACAATAATAATGTAGGGGCTATGTCACTGACATCATGTTCAACACTAGTTTGAGAACTACTAGACTACACGTATGCCTTCAGCACACCCTTGTGGCGAAAGTAGGGTGCCTACAAAAACATCCCTCTAATAAAAAAGGAGAAGATGGTATGCCCCCTCAGCCGCTGTGTCACATTCATTTATGAGCATGTTTCGTTGATATTATCATTGGCCCATCATTTAAAGCCACATCATTAGTCAGAAAACGAAATGAGAAGATGTAATGTCTCAGACCACATCAGACTCTAGAAATCTTAAGCAGCTGGCAGCTGGCTGGAGCAGTCGGCGTGTTTTGGTGTGTTTTAGTTTGGTTACCATCAATAACAGTCTCCAGAGGAAACCGAGCATGCTGACTCTTGAGGTCTGGCCCTAAAAAAACTATTCCATCAGCCGCTGCCAAAGTGACCCTCCGTGAGGAAACAGAAGAATGGGCGTTTGTACGAGCCAAAAAACATATGACTCATCTTTGTGCTGTTTGATGCTGCTTCCAGCAGGGCTGTTTCCGTATAAAACAGGCTGGTTTTTGTTATGTAATAATCAGCCACCCAAATACATGGAGACATGAGAGCTGAAAATCTGCCCAGGTCTGTTCTTTATAAAACAAGGCCTTGTTCTGCCTAGCCTGTCTCATTTCCAGCGCTTTACAAATGCCAGTATTGCCATTATGTCATTAATGACTTTTAATTTTAACATGGAGAATGTACTATGGCTTGGACACCACCACCTGCAGCATGCCAAACCTGTAACTCAATCTAAGAAAGTAGTTTTGAAATGCACTGCTCAGTTTTAGGAATCCGGAGCTAAAAACTGTGACAATAAACAAAGCAAACCATTTCATTTTTCTAGAGAAAGTAGACGTCACCCCTTAATAAAGGAACATTTATCTGAGGAAGGTTATGACCACATCAGTCTGCAGGGGATCACCAAACAAAGGAATGGACTTTTTCTTTGTCTCTTTTTTTTTTTACCATGAGGAAATGCGGGCTTCTACTTCCTCCTACTCCCATGTGTTAAACACAGAAAATGCTGCAAGACATGTTTTTAGGTCAGTGCTGTCAAAAGCTTGAAATGATCTGAACTGGTGAACTCAATCAGGTAGACACTGGTTCCTGTGTGTGGCTTTACATCGCACATACATCAGGAAACCCACATAATCTCAGAGACACCATTGTTTCATCGTTTGTGTCTCACTTCCTTTATAACGGTCTTCTCCCTTGATGTGCTCTTGCACAAAAACAGCAATAAAATCTGTCGTCAGATGACATTTAACAACGTTCCTGTGATTGCATTTTGATAATATTGTAGTCAATCTACAAACTGACATTACAACAATCACGCTCTCAGTTTTACACCAACAACAACCTGAGTGTTCATCCTGAAGGGGGCCACTTTTCTTTTGACTCACCTCTCCTGGTCCTGGAGAAGATTTTGATGCTTGTAGGTGAGGAGCTGGATGAGGAGCGGAAGATACCACTGATGCTCAGGCGACGGGGGGACTTGGGTGGGGAGTCCTGATGGGAGGGATAGGGGAAGATAGTTTTGGGTGAACCTGAGCTGGGCTTTGCAGGCACTGGAGCAGACTGAGGACATGGCGGCAGAAGGGCGCTGGCCGGGCTGCTCACTCCTTTGATGGGGCTGGCTGAACGGATGCGGCGCTCCCCCTGAGAGACAATAAGAAGGTTTTACTGTCTTGCAGTTTGGTGAATGTGTGGTTCATGTTTGGTGTGTACCCACAGTGTTGTGTGAGATGGTGAGAGGCTGCAGAGTTATGCTGTGAAAAACAGCATGCGCACAGAAAAAGATCCAAACTAAAAAGGGCCACAGTGAATGAGGAAATGTAAAGAGGAGATTCATTGCGAAATGACAGCCACTGATTGCACTTTTTGTAGGAGTTCTGATTAGCCTACTTCTTCTTTTTCCACATGCGAAATGCTGTTTTGTTTAGTTAGCCACACTGTAATTTTCAACAGTTTATATTTAGAGAACGTTTGTTATGCACCAACGACAACAGAACAAAAAATACTTTTATGTGTACTTGGCAATGAAGCTTTTTCTCATTCTGATTCTGTAACTCTTCAGGGCATCTCATAAAAAGTATGCGAGTATCGTGTGCAAAGTGCAATTAAGCGATAAAAGGGAAGGCGATAAAAGGTACTGGAGGACAGTCCTAAGCAGAAACATCTCATTTTAACTTTGCAAGTCAAGCTGCATTCATGTTAATCAACTGAAAAGATTTTTTTTAGAAACATTGCACAAAACCAGTCTTCATTTCCAGACATAATGCCATGCAGCACAATGCCTTGACAGGGCATCATGTTTTATTGCCTCACCCTCAACACAAGTACGATCAGGTTCATCATCAGACATTCAGCGCGTCTTTTTAGTGAAACAATATTTTCCAACATAAATGTGTTTATAGGTCTGTTTCTGCAAGGTCAATATCATGTAAATAGACTGAGAAATCTTTCTCTATTCGCAGTGCAGATACCAAAACAAAACATGAGAGACGGCAGCCAATCTAGCTGGAGACAGAGAGAGAGAGAGAGCCTCCTCCCACCGCTGACTGCTGCCTGCTCTAGATGTGCCAACAACAAATCTTTTAACCATTTGTGGGCTCTGATACAGCGAAGCATTATAATATGCAGTGATCTCCAGCTCGGAGGTTTGTATTTACAGAAAACAATAAAATGCAACAGGAGTGTTTTGGTAGCATTATTGGTGGATAAAAGCCTGCATAATAACCGGTCTCAACAAAAAAAAGAAGATGTTGATGTGAGGCGCAAAAAAAACACTGCTGCTCTGCAGGAAAGATAGTGAGCTGATAGTAAAACTGAATTTTTAACGATATAAATCAAAAAAAAAAAAAGGGAAGAGTTGTGTTGTCCAGTTTCCTCGACAAGAACAGTATTTGCTTAAGGCTGGCTCTACTCCATTCGCACATTTCTGTTTAAACCAATCCTGTGACAAATCTGAGGGAGCGTGAGCACACGCCCATCTTTTCTGTTTGCCAACAACTCTCACTCTGTCATTGTGCAAGAGCTTGTTAAGGCAAGTGAACAGCTATCAGGGTTTTGTCTGGGTATAAATCAGCTCTTTCAAAACACGAGAGAGAATGTGGGCTTGTTATCAGCATTGCTCAAATATTACAGACATAAACCTGATCTATGTATCCTGGTGGATATGAGGTAATGATCAATGATTACTCCTATTCTAATCAATTAGAGCAGACAGTAAGAAGAGGCTGCTTTCTTTTAGAAAAATCAATTTCCTGTATGCGATCCTGCTATGCCTGGTCACAGTGGGCGTAATGTTTCTGTAAGCCAGTGAGGGTTGGCAGAACAGGAGAGACGGCCTTGTGTAATATTTTGCTCTCCCATATCCACGTCTAAATGTGTTCAAAGCCAAACAAACAAGAACCGAAGAGACAAGATAAATCATGTGCTGGAAAAAAAACAAGCTTGGGAAAACAAACAATTGGCAAGTAAATAATAAAAAAAAAAAACATGACAGAAAAATGATTAAATGAAAATAATTTCTGTACCGTCTGAGCACCACTTTTGGTTGAGCCACTCGTCTCCACTTGTGGGGAAGTAAATGTACCAAAGTCCTGCACATAAAGGGATGTCAAGTGTCAAGGTTAAAACTCTCTTCCAGGAAAAACAGCGGAAAAACAAAGTGACATGTCACAACAGGTAACAAGAATACCTTCATAGTGTTAAAAATGCATAACATGTAGCAGGCATTTTGCTTTATCCACATCTATAACACAGAATGAACACGGCCTTTTACAGGCTTTTAGCATGTCAGTCAAAAAGAAGAAAAACATGTTTCGCCATGACGGAAGCCTTTGCTTAATCGTATGAAGGGTTGGGTTTTACATTCCACTTTAGACAAATGATGGTATGCATCCTACAGCAGAAAGTCAGTCGAATTAAACAGACATAATGAAGCGACCCATGCAAACCTGTTCTGTTATAATTTATGCAACTGTATTAGAGTTGAAGTGGAAGTTCACGTGGTGGGTAAAAAGCTCCATACAGCTGCACATGACTGGAGCATGAAAATGACCTTTGACTGCATTTTTTTGTTGGAGCACAGATTTGAACCAATCTATTCACAAATAAGATGGGCAAACATGCCTTCCAGTCAGATCCAGAGACAAAACAAATGAGTTGTCACCAGACTGTGCTCACAGTATCCAGGACCTTGAAAAACAGAAGGGTTAATGAATCTTTACAGATCACAGTGGTATCATTCAGCCTGCGAAGCAAAGACAAACACAGTCCCAGACAACTGTCTAGATTGATGAATAGACACGCTCTGTGGATCAGGCTGAGCTACTGAAATGAAGTCAAATAAACAAAGGCCTTCAGTAAAGTGGCCATAATGAATCATCACTTGCAGGTTTGAAGTTTGGAGCTACAGTGATTAGTCGATCCATTGATTAGAAGTTAATCTTCAACCATTTTGATAGTATTTCCTCTGTCATCTGATTACCTCTAATAAGATTTAGTTACAGTCTTATGCTAATATCAGAGCAATGACATCACATTAAAGGGTTACTGCAAAACATGCTGATGAACATGCTTTAATATACATTTAAAAAGCAGCTATTGATATGTGTGGCAAACGTTAGATCAAACTTGAAAAAAATAAATTGCATGTGTGTTTGGTTTAGCAGACGACGTGAAAGGTCGCGCGACACAACAACAGACAGCTGCCAATCATTTTTTTTTTTTTTTTTTTTTTTTTTTTTACATCGCGTGCAAAATGCAACCAAAACGGGGTTGATAATAACGGCTGAAAAAATGAAAGTTGACCGTTTTTACCGGTCACACCAAGAAGTCAAACGAGTTGATACTTCACCGACTCACCGGCATGTTTATCCGCAGACTTCTCCTCTTCTTTGGCATTTTCTTTGAGCTCTCCTTGTTAGACTCCGTCACCGTGCTTCCCATTTTTTATTTTTAAATTTTTTTTTTCTGTTCTTTAGAAATAGAAACTAAAAAAAAAAAAAAAAAGTGTGATAACTAACTGCTGTATCACGACTGCAGACCATCAGCAAACCGAGTCCAGCTTCACTCCACACAGCTGCTGCCCAGTCTACTTACTACGACAACACCGAGGCGCTGTCTCATCCACCAGGAAGTAGGTTTGGCCATGAAAAGAGGTAGGGCACCCAATGTCCAAACGACCTCATGAGGACTGTATGTTTACAGGTGTTATGTCACAGTTTGCACCCCTGAGAAATGTGTGTCCCCCCCCCTTGCCCTGCTGTGTTTTCAGAGTAAAAAAGGAAACACAGCATCACTCTCGTCTTTTGTCCGCACTCATCTGCCTACTGCTTCTTTAAAATGGGAGGTGATTATAACCACGAGCTGTTGTTGTGCTGTATAAGGAAGTAAGGCTGTAAATTTGTGTCATTTTTTTTTTTTTTTCATGAGCGCATTTCCTTTCTCTGCCACAATCATTTCCTTGTAAGGTGGCAAAACAAGAAAAGGTAAAGCGCAGGGCACGCAGCCTGCAGGGGGAAGCTATATTTGACATAACACCAGGCAGTGTCACGTGTGTGCAGATGCTTCACCAACAGATGTCAGTGCGACTCAGAGTTTGACTGATTAACTGGACAAAAGGGAGATACACTGTAGACCTGCTGTAAACAAACAGGCAAAGAACATAACAACAACAACAACAACAACAATAATAATAATAATTCAAACCTACAGCACAATATAGAGTCCCAGAGGAGAGCCACTAATATGTATGTATATAGACTATGTGTTCATAGTTAATTTATTTCATATATTAACTACATATTTTTCTTAATTAAAAAAAAAAAAAAATTACAATCGCAGTATAAGATTAGACAGTGTATGCATGACATCACCCATAGGTTTCTCTTCTGCCCCCCCGGCTAATTTAAAAATTGGCATTGATCATGTAACAGCACCTACCTGTCAGTTAAAGTGGCCACGCAGTTAATTATGTGTAACTTTAAACCTTCATATAATTTGAACCGGTGAGAATTCAGCCTCAGTACAGTTGTCATGAACATGGAAATGAGCTATAGAGACCGAAACCTTTTTTTGAACCAGGTTGTAAATGTGTTTATTTCTGCTGTTAAATAGGACATTTTAATACATCCGCTTATGGAGACTGACTCACTTCTGGAGCCAGCCTCAAGTGGCTGTTTGAGGAACTGCAGTTTTTGGCACTTGTGCGCTGGCTTCATTTCCCTGCCACGGAGGTTGCCGCTTGGTGAAAACTTAAACAGAAACAGACTGTGTACATTGTTCAATAATTTCAATTTCTATATTTTTATATAATTTAAAACTAATCCTGACAAATAAAATGAACGACTAACAATAATAATAATAATAATAGTAGTAATAATAATAAAAATGTCACTGCGAATTAATTAATTATTTTTTTTATGCCAAAACTTTTAGATAATGAGCCCAAATTATCACTTTTTTTTAAAACTTTGACATTAAAAGTACACAATGAAAAAGATCACAGTAAATGCATGGTCACCATTAGTATATATTTATTGTTTTTCTTGATAACAAGGTTTTATGAAAAGACCCTAAAATGTACAGTTTACAGTAGTGCCAGTATCTTCTTCAGTGAAATCCAGTGGTAGCCAGTGCAAGGCGCATGGATGCGAAAGTGGGGAGTGTGACCAATTAAATAATTATATTATAATTAACAATTAAATTGTTACACTTGTATGTTTTAAAAAAATTTAATATGTAAAAGCCATCAACAGCTGTGTTAGGACATTACTTTAATGATATAATTAGGTGTGCAGGCTCTAATGCAGTGACCACACTGGCAAGCAGTGTGTAACGAGCAACTGAGGAGGAAGTGAAGCAACAGACACTTCTATAAAGGCTGAGTCAGCAGCTTTCATTGAAAAGAGTGGGTTCCTACGTTTAAAAAGCGAATCCTTTATTCATTCCATCTGTTTTTCCAGTTCGTACAATCATATATGACAATGAAACAAAAGGACTGACAACACAAGAGGACCCAAAACAGAACCTTGAGGAACTCCACAGAACTGCTGTGGCTACATAATCTGAAATAATGATATGAAACAAAGACAGATGGAGCCACTGATAGACTGTTGACAAATACGATACTGATAGCTTCTGGCAGTAAAAATAGTAAAATATCTCATTCGAGCTGCAATTTAGTTTCAGCCAGATTAACCTGATTTGCCCCTTTGGAAACAAATGAGCTGTAGGTCCTCCTGCACTGTACATGTAACCTGTCACCATCTAGATCTAGTACAATGCACATCAGACAATATGTTTAATTAATCATACAGTATTTGCCCCAAAACTTGCCAATAGTAGCTAACAATAAAATATGATCTAATGTAAGGTGTGCTATGTGTCATGTTATTTAAACACACACTGTAAGTACAGCTTTAACAGCTCAAAGTGCATGTAAGATGTTTCAGATGATTTAAAAAATTTCCCTCTTACCGTAGCAGTGTCAGGTATCTAGAGGCAGCAGCAGTATTTTTAGTTAGACTCAAACCTGCATTGAGACTCTCAGGAGTGTTTCTGGGATGCTTGATAAACATCCAGGCCCAGCACACAGAGCAAACAGATGAAATTAAAGTTAGGTTTAGTTTAATTTAGTTACATTATAGCCAAAATTCTCATGCATCTTTGTACCTGTGGGGTCAGGTCACCCTCCATAAGGTCTCAAGATGAATCTGTTGCATCTTATGACGATTGAATAAAACATAGTAAACATAGACCTTAGGAAATTCAGATATTTTGACCTCACCCGGCCTCTAAAATCCTTCAAATGAACCAAAGTTTGAAGGGAAAATTGCTTAACTCTTCACAATTCATACCTACATTGAGGTGATACTCTGCGTAGAGAGAGAGAAGAGATAACTTCAAACAAAACAATTTTGGTTCTGAAGGAGTTAGATCCTCAAAGTGAATATTTTCAGATTTTCTTATTCTTATATAATAATAAACTTTGGGTTTTTATCTGTTGGTCATTTAATACACACAATCTAGATGTGTCAGTTTGAGCTCGGGGAAATCATAATGGGCACTTTCACCGTTTTCAGACATTTCATAGACCAAATTATTGATTTGGTCTACTGACGTGATTGTTATAGTTATCGAATCGTTAGTTACAGCCCTAATAACGGCAGAAAACGGTGGATGTATTTGCCTGCTCCTTGGCAATAAACTGCATTTAAAAGGTTGCTCAGCACTACCAACAACTAGACATGCTAAATCTACCCCTTTAAGAACTGTCACAGCACTTCTTAATGGACTGTACCTTGATTGTTCCCTTCTATGTAAGTCGCTTTGGATAAAAGCTAAATGACTAAATGTAAATGTAAATGCTCTCTTAAATATACCAAATATTTCTTATGTAAATAAATTTCATATCCCCTTGATCTTAGCTCGTTTGAAAGTTGAATATTAGTACAACACTATTTTAACCACCAATGCCAGGGGAAGATTTCTTATGGCTTAATTTCTTCATATTTATTTACAATTTAAAATGTGTAATTGCTGATATCACATACACAACTGGCTAACATGTAAAATAGTTTATTTTTGTAAATGTTTCTAAATTCAATTCCACAAACTCCAAACCTCATACTCTGTACACTTCAAAAGGCATTTTCAAAAAAAAAAAAAAAAGAAAAAATAAAGGAAACAAAAGAAAGAAAAACAAAATCTGACTACACGACCAAGAAAATGTAGCACAAACACACTGGCAGGTTGATGTAATATCATACAAGAGAAGAAAAATATCCAAGAAACAATTTTGTTACAACCATTCATTGAGAAAATATATACAATTGAGTCTTCGGAAAGTTAAAAAAATACATGCCATATACATTACAAGTTCTAGGACTGTCTCCAAAATTTTACAGTCAACTTGAAATTGTGCACGCAAAAACTCTTCCGTTTCTAAGCATGTGACTTGTGAAGTGTCAGTATAAGAAATATTTCTGATTAAGGAGAATGCCATTTCTGTCTAAAAAGGTAGAACAACCTCATGGTTTCCAAATAGTTCGCCATACGATTCTTTCTGTCACACACTGGTTCGTCTAACTCACATCATCATTAGACGTTTTGCACCTTTATTTTAAAAGAAATGTAAAAACAAAAACAGGTAAATACATGTTGGTGTTCCTATCTGTGTTAAAAAGTTAAAAAGTTGTTTTTGGGTTTCAAAACCTAATTCACAGTTCTTTAAAATCAAACCTGATTAACAGCAAACAGATCACACTGATCTCTTACTATTTGAAGAGTCTTTTTTTTTTGTTTTTGCTTTTTTCCCCCTCTCTCGATTCTGTAACCGATAACTTGTTACGTTAGTCAACAAAAATATTTCTTTTTTGAGTGGTCAAAGTATGTGTAAGTCACAAAACACTACGCTACAATACCTTACTTTTAATACAACAAAAATACTTTGTGAATTATTGTGGTTATATTACAAATTCTGTACAGAATAATCATAATATATACTCTCAAACTGAAATAACGTCCATCTTAAATAAATTTCAATGACAAACAGAACAAAAACAATTTAAAAACACCCAAACATCAAGAAGGTTAAGGTAGTATTTGGTCGGTTATTCCTATAGTTTTCTTTATGTACATTTATACAAAAGTAACAGCATGTCTTCCTCAATCTTCAAAAACAATAGCAATCTAGCCTTCTTTAACTCAATCTCATCATTTTGAGAATAAAATTCATTCACTCAGTAATAAATACAAAACCTCTCGAATTCCACACAAATCACATGACAGAGACCTATGATAAAACTGACTCATGGAATCAAGTATTTTAAAAGTTTTCGTGTGTGTGTGTGTGTGTGTGTCTGTGTTTTTTTTGTTTATTTTCTTTTTTTTAGTGCAAGTTAATATTCCCTTCGCAGTATTCATTGCTGTACATTCCTCATTCAGTGATGTCTACATTTAGTCATACGGTATACATTAACAGTATGAAACAAAAGGGCCTGCCCTTAGTAAGCAATAAGGCCGCACCCTGCACAGTGCTTTCTCATTCGCTGGTGGATTCCGCACCCCATGTACACCAAACACACGGATACATACAGACAGACAAACAGAGGCATCTCATACAACAGAGCCTCCCACATATGGCACAAGTCACATCCTGCTACTGTGTTACATTTCCCTTCCTCCGCCCAGTTGTTTTCCTTGCTCTTGATGAACCAACAACATAAATTCAGTCATCTCTCCAAAGGGTTCAGGCCTTCTGCTCATTCATAAAACGACTTTTTTTTTTCATTTTTCTTTTTTTTTTTAGTGTGAAGCCTTTTTTTTCCCCCTCTGTGCAGCATCCACACTATATAAGCAAGGAATGCATTTAGATTTGTTGTTTTTTGTGTTTCCTCAGTTAATCCACTTCCTGCATTCGGGAGCTCCACAGTGGCAAGCGATCTTGTGCTGACCCTCCGCAGTGTCAAACTGGTAGTCGAAACACAGCTGGGGGAGAAAAAAAAAAAAAAAAGGAAACGTCAGTGTCTGAACATCACATTTACACTTTGGACACGTATGTTCATTCAACTGCGTGTGTAAGAAGTCTAAACAAAGAAAAGATATCCACCTCCTCTCCTTTTTCAATTCTGCGAATGCAGCTGATGATGATTTTGTAACCCCTTTCAAATGTGACCACCTCAGCAACACAGTTTGGGCCACAAGAGTGGTTGATATATCTGGAAAACAAAAAGAAAGAGATTTATTTCAGATTACACAACATGATATGCAGTACTATGAAGTAATGGTACATTCAGTTTACGTTTAAAAATCATTTTCTTGGATCTGAATTTCAAAAAACTGGAAATTGTTTTGTTAATGGGCACGTTTACACAAATCAAAGAGGAATTTCACCTTTTCATAAAACTGGGCAAGACGAGACAAACATTTTTGAAATTGGTGCTACATGGTCAGAGAAAATAGACTGTGGCACTTAGAAAGGTATAAATCCTACAAGAACTAGAATGCACTGGGCTGCAACAGACCAATAAATGTTCTGGCTGGTGGATGACGTACTGCGAAGTTGGGCAGTTCTTGGTCTTTTCTGTTTTCAAGCAGGGGAAAATGGCAGCCATTTTATTGTTTACAGCTAAAGAGTTCTAAGGTTTCTGAAAACATCTGAGGCAAGAAACAGACAATGCAGTGACATAATCTTGATTCATATTTGAATTTCTATTTTGCGTCATCTGGCATACATTTGCATAATTGTGTATTAGCATATACTACCTACACTGTAATAATAAAAAGCTGGTCGAAAATCAGCAAAGTTCTTTAAAAACTCGCCGGTTCAACGTGGAAGAGGACCTGCTATGTCTGTAGAAAGGTCCCAAACATAAATATTATTTTTTAGGTGATTATACACTCATTAAAACGCAGTTATGCTCATTTGAGTTGATTTCTAGCTCTAAATAAAGCTCCCTAAATCTTACACACTGGGCCTGCTTGTAATTTATGGCTCCAGGAAGAGTGCCGGGCTGTGAGGCGATGTTGGCGTAGCAGAGTGAAAGTGATGCCACCCTGGAAACAGTATCCAGTGTTTTTATTAAAAGATGAAAGACAAGAGCTGCAGGACCATGACAGACTTTATCCCACAAACATCAGTTGAAAAAGTATCATCACGCTTTGAACCGATATGTCCAGCACCGAATATTTAAAGGCTGAGTCAGCAGTTTCACTGAAACGAATGGGTTGCCATGTTTGAAAAGCTAATCCTTTATTTATTCTGTCTTTGTTTTTCCAGTTTGAACAACCAAACCTTGACTATATTTTATTATGATTATCATATTCTTATTTTAACAAAAGATGACACAGATGTTTCTCACTATTACACATGCCCATTAAGAAAACACTTTATATTTAGATCATCCACATTTAAAAACATCTGGTCTAATTAAGAACAAAAAATAATGTCGTCAAATAACCAATTAAAATCTCACAGTACCTTGCTAGCCCTCCAGTTCGAGTGGCATCAACAACATGTTCGCTGTCGATGCGGAACATGAACACTGCTCGGTTCTGTCGGGGTAAGAGGATTATTTACTTGCTGTTTGTTCTTGCAAACGTAACTTCTCACAAAAGAAATTTTTAACTAAAAAGAATTTCATTATAAATGAATAATTAAAAACAGACATTTACCTGAGATCTGTAGATCTTCTCCTTGCTGATGGCAACCTCATTTCGGAGGATGGTTCCATTGTACTCAATCATCATAGTTTGTTTTTCAATGTCTCTGGCAGCAAACAGCCCCAGGCCCTGTGAACACAGTATTCAAAGCAGATATTCATCATGTCCACAGAAAACGTCCCAGCCTTACTCTGTCAAAAATGAGAAATAAATCAAATAAGTCACGTTAACACTGACCTGGATACGGGAGCGGGCCAGATAGACGTTGGCTCTCCACTCACTCTTCATCCAGCGGTACTGAGAAGACCTCGGGTGCACTACTGGAGGCTTGCTATGGGGGGCACCACCTTCTCCTTGAGCTACATTCTGGTTAGACCTTGCACTGCTGCTGGAAACAACCTGTGGTTGTGGCCTTTATGTTGAGAAACAACAAAAATATTAAAAACAAATGTTAATCAAATTAGAAAACAAAACAAAAGAAGTAAGCTTTGGTCACAGTTACCTTATCACCAGTGAAGGGCAAGGAGAGCTGGTTTTTGGCTGGGCTCGGGCACAGCCAGCTGGGTTGAACATAAGAGGCAACTCTACGAGAGGGTTGCGTCCATAACGGAATGAGTACCTGACACACGCCTCCACTCCTGGGAGCTGGAATTAAAAAAAAAAAAAAAAAAGGGTTATATCATGCATCCTCTTCAGAATATGCTCTACAGCTTTATTTTAATTTAATATAATTTCATCGGAGTAAAACCACAAACAGCAGCTACAAACCGATTCAGTGATCTTTGTGACTGCAGGGACTGTGAGTCCAAACAAGTCCTCTCCTTTCAGGTAAATGGGGAAGAGCTTTAGAGTTCCTGATTCAGTTCTTTTCTCAGCAACAGGACCCAGAACCTTATCCCACACTCCTAATATCAGTGGGACAAGAACAGGTGATGGTTAAAAACTGAACAGAAATGTGTGTTTAAAGTCATTTTCAGAGTACAGAATCAAGGACAAACCTTTAGCAGAGGCGTCAGTCAGGACCAGGTCTTGGTAGCCCTGTTCGATGACTCTGATGGTAAACTCGGGCAGTCCTTCTCGGTCCTCAACAGAACAGACGTAGCGGCAACGGCGGTTGCCGTGGCGCATGCTCCAGTAGATGCGGCAAGCCTCATAGCCAACTGGAAAGATCGCCGTTGGGGAATGGAAGGTCGCGATTTGTAGAGGGGTTAGTTGGCCAATTGCATGCGACACCAGGCTGCCGACTCGAAAGGTGTAGCCTAACTCGGGCTGCCGCACAGCGGTGGCAATCTGACGTACTTCGTCTCTTTGAACGTAGACACGACGGAAGACGGCGAAGCAACGCAGCTCATGCTCCAGTGCTTGTCCAGCTGTTCCCCGGGGCCTATGGGCATGACAAAGCATGGTCTTGTCCTTGAAGAAGGTGCACTGAGCTTGCAGAGCGCAGGTGAAATGGTAGACGTTGGTACAGCGCAGGCGGTGGCAGCCACTGGTGGCTCCAGTCTGTTGGCAGTAAGCACAGCGTACTGTTTGGCCGCGACGCAGTGCAAGCTCGACGTTGATGAGGGCGCCAGCCTGCGTCTCGTACACCTCGGTTGACCACAGGGCACAGTTTAGGTGAACCCATACATCAAGGTCTAGATTAAGAAGCCTAGCAGGCCCATCAGTGATCCCGTCTCCAAACTGGTGGCAGAAACAGCACCGCCTCTGGTCCCGGAGTAAGGCAGGAGGGCGCAGGGAGGCCCCGAGTTTCTTCAGGAGCTCATCAATCTTATCCTCATCAGGGAGTTGGGAATTCCCTCTTGGCACCACCACCTGGACGGTCCACTTCCTCCAGCGGAGTCCTTTCTGTCTCTTCCCCTGATGCCAGCCGTCATGAGACCTTGGCCGGGCCTTCAGCTTCACTGTCACTTTGATAGCATCAGACTTGGCCTCTGTCTTGGATGTCTCACCTGCTGTGGGGAAGGGAATAGGAGGAGTAGAGGGGGGAGACTGTTTGGGCTGAAGCTGGGCCAGGCAGTGAACATCCAGTGATGACATGTTGTTGCTGTACTGGTGCAGAATCTTATTCAGGCTCTCTGTTTGCTCCGAGGCAGGGAGAAGAGACACGGATTCCTGAAAAGATAAGACGAGATCCATGACGCCCAGCAAAAAAAAAAACAAAAGTCATATTATATATAATATATATAATATAATATGAAGTCATATTATGTACATTTCATTTAGTGGTCTTTCTCTGTGTTACAGTGCTACAAACCTTAGTTTCTGTGGTTGATCTGGATTGCAGTGGTGATGAACAGTAGAGAAGGAAACAGCTGTGACTGCAGAAGACCAGGTCTTCTTCGGATTTCAAACGGCCTTCAGATTGCTAATGAAAGAAATCAGTAGTTTTAACAGACTGAATACAGAATGAGTAACCCTGGCCAATGTGAACTGCCTAAGCTCAACTGACGTTAAAAGAAGCTATGAAATAAACATCAAACACATACAATATTTAAATTACCAAAATACTCTGAAGACTGGAGTCATAGGGTATTGCTGTTTAACCCACTAATTGATCTGAAATGGATTCAACTCCAGCAGGCAGGATTTACATAATCAGAGGATATAGTAGAATTACTGCGGCGCTCTGCGTATATAAAGTTGTGCATGGCCCCTCAGGCTGAAAAGTATATGCTCTAAAGTAAGTCTGGGCATCCAGTCATGACTCATCTAGCCTCCCCCAACTGTGAAATCGATGATGAAAGGATCCATAGTTGGTTGGCAGAGAAGATTTTTTTACGAACAGGTATCCGTTTAAAACATGACATACTTTATTAGTCTCAGAATCACATTTTTAACATCAAAGCGTTACAGCTAAAAGTTGGCCTGCCTACTTAAAATACCACCCTAACTTCTTCAACGTGTTGTATTTAAGTCTAATTAATTTGGTACCTTCATGTGAGCGGGAAGATCTTTGATGGATTTCTGCACTCCATTTCCCAGAACTACCACCTTACAGTGGCAGCACCAGTGAGGTTTACATCCAGGGCTGGCGGGGGTCTTCTGGTCATGTCCTCGGGCGAGAGCTGCACCTGCAGCAACAGAGAAAATGTTTTTAAAAATAAAGTGAAGTACATTTTAGCTCAGATAATAAAACTATTTCAGAAGTAAAAGAAAGACAAGATAAGTGAGGCGACTGGCCTTGGACTGAGTGTTCCCTTGTCCAAAACAACAACACTCATTATGTTTTTACAGCAATAAGCAGAAGTTTGTTTGCCACAGTGTCCTAAAAAATAATTGACTCTTTCATTAGCTGAGAGAATCAGTGAAATCAATAAGGATGCCTGTCAGCACCTGAGCTATACGCTCAGCCCCAGACTAATAATGATATGCAAGACAAAATGGCAGTTTGTAAATACTGTTAAGAAAGATAATTGCTCCTGTGGACGTTCAAGGATAAACAATCGCATACTGTGATTACGTTGCTGCTTTGCACTGAAAGCCATTATGTTTAGCTTAAATCAGACATGACATTTCAATTACAGGCTGTATTACAGTACTTGGGGGAGTCAGAGACACTCATGTTTAATTTAGTTTTATTCCCTCACCTGGGCTGTTGGGATGGAAACGGAAATGATGGGCCTGCTGCTGCTGCTGCATCATCATCGCCTGAGCTCCAGCCGGCCTTATCATTTGCCCCGGACGTCCGAGAAGCCCACCATTGTCTCCTTGTCCTTGGAAGAGCATGGGAGGCCGAGACTCCATGCCATGGGGGCCCACCCTTGTACCGCTGAGTATAGATAGAGATCCCCTGTCTGGGGTGCTGCTCACCTCGTAGCTACTGGGGATCTTAACACACAGTAGGTCTGAAATGGCTGCCACTACACCTGTGATGTTCTGAGAAAACAAACAAACGTAAACAGTGAACGTGTTAGTTAATTAAATCTTTCATCAAAACTATCAGGGGCAGTTCTAACAAGACTGGACAGACTAGTAAAATGTATTCAAAAAACTGAATTATTATGTTGCATGTATGCAAGAATGAATAAGATATGAAAGGCTGTAAAACAATGTGTAAAAATTAATAAAAAAAACAAACATCATTTGCAATAACCATGATAAAGTTTGGCAGAACACAAGTTTCGAGCAGCTATCATCTCATCCCTCACTGACTGCCCAGATTTTGTTCATTTTTAACTCGATGTTACAGACAGACAGCACTCGATGTACGATGTTTTCACAGAAATTCACCATAAAGTCAAGTATTCCTACCTCTGCTGCAGCTGGTCTCAGTGTGATAGCTACAGACACCAGCCCTTGTTTGGAATCATTCGACACGGGGCCAAAGGGGGAGCCGAAAAACATTGCAGAAGGCTCCGTTTTGATATCCTGCAGTTTGATTTCTGACCCTAGACAAAGAAAATGGAGAACATTCATAAAAATCTGCCACGCTGTTAAGACATGCTGGAGGCATGTGTTCCAATAAATCCAATAAATTATGATTAAGTGTTGATTATTTATGCTGGAGGTGTGTCTTTACCTTTCCCAGCAGGTGCAGGAAGCATGGGCAGGACAGGAGACAAGCAGGGGGATGGTGGTTCTTCCTTTACCAGAGACAGATCTGGGTAGCGACTGATCTCCATGCCAACCACACTCTCAGGAGAGGAGGATGGAACAAAACTGTCAGGTGTGTCCCTGTCCTTACAAGGCTCCTGTCCTCTATTACTGTTAACATTTAATGGAGAGAAAGAGACTCAGTCAAGGCTGTGCGGTGCAAAATGATGAAAGTAACATGATTACATGAACACTCAACACAATCAAATGTTATGACAGCTGTAAGTGATGCAGTAGCCCTCCAAATGACTGATACTGTTATGTATATGTTACCTGAGCTCCTCCTGGTTGTTGTGAGGAGGGGTGGGGAGGGAGGCTGGAACATCCACAGTTTTGGGTCCTTGTGCGATGGCCCGGGCTAGTAGATCTTCCTCAGTCCTAAATGGGACATGTAGTGGCTTTGGGACCAGGCCTTTGGACACTATATGAAAACAGGAGCACAATATTTATTAAAACATGCATGCCTGTGATGAGAAATACTGCATATCTGATTTGTGTAATATTCCTTTAGATGGCAGTGTGGGGCATTAGGGGGTTAAATGTGACATTTTGACACATCTTCATGAATGTTTACCCATGGCAGCAGCTTTGCTGGCAAGCTCTTCTGTTGTGGCAAATCCATTGATCATTTTCTGGCGGTTCACAGGTGGCGGGGTGGGAGGAAGAGACGCAGGTGGTGTCGGTGGATTGCTCAGGTTACTCTGCTGTAGTAATCAGAACCGATGCAATGTCAGCACATCATGCTCCAGACACACTTAACACGCATCACACTGTTTACACGGCTCCGACTTAGTAAAGTAAGCACATCTCACCTTATAGGCCAGTTGGGAGTAGTAGTCTGAGACTCCATCAAGTGAAGCGCTGCCAAAGGTACCAGACAGGAGGTTCTCTCCATTAAGCTGGCCGCTGCCATAGGGAGCGAAATGGGCAAAGTTGACCCCGATCAATGGCTCCATGAGGGGCAGCAGGGAGAGCTGCTGTGTCAGAAAAAAAAAAAACAGAACCAGGGGAGGGGAGAGGAATGAAATCAGAACAAATGAGAAAGTATATTATCAACCTAGCACACCCAGAATCATTTATCTTGGATGAAATGACGTGTAACATAATTTTACTCTGCAGAATGTGTAAATGTTTCCTTGTTTGAATGATCAGCAGAAGAAGAAGTCACAGTTATCTTTTTACAGTAATGCAGCAGTTGCAAGTTTTTTTTTTGTTTAAAAAAAAAAAAAAAAAAAATCAAATAAACCTTTAGTTGTTAAGCTAACAAGCATTAGCAATTCAGAGTTTGCCGTTTAGGGTTTCATTACATATTCATTTGACCTCCTCTAAATAACTCAAATAAAGAAACCGTGGATGTAGCTAAATCATGTCTCAGTTGGTATCTCTAAGAATGAGGCCTCGAGTTTGAATACTGGAAGAATAAAGTCTCTGGTCCAGTTATCTACCTCGCTGTAAATGACAGAACAATGCAGGTAAATGGGGGCAGAGAGCCACACAGTTATAGCCAAATTCATGAAATACTCGTGAGAAACTAGCACACTACAGTACCTGCTCATCTAGTTCTGCTGTGATGATGAGATGTTATTATACTGTATTTCTAATGAGCGAGTCAGCTTCATAAAGTTTAAATCAATAAGCCTCAATCAATGAGGGACTTGCAATATAATCATGAATCCTCTTCCATTCTCCCGAATAATAACAGCTTCTAATACCTGTGTGTGCAACTGTGTGTGTGCCTAATTACAGTAATATGCTTATGATATGTGAAATAAGTGTCTGTGCACTCGGTGGAGACAATTTTCTATTCTGGCAGTAATTAATACTGTAAAACTCTGAATAAAGCATTCAGATCTCAAGCTACAATCTTTCCACCATCCTTTGTTCCCAAAGACAGGAAGTGGTGCAGCTCCAACCAATTTTAGGAGCATGTTATAAGGGTGCTAAAAATCAATCTTACCTGTTTGATTTGAGTCATCACACTGTCAGGACCAGAGTGCATCAGTTGCCTCTCGTCCCCTTCCTTCTTCCTCTTCTTGTAGCGAGAGGCAGGTTTCTCCCCTCCTTTCGGAGCCCTTTTGTTCCTCCCTTTCTTCTTCTCCTGTTCAGGGAGCAGAGGTCCAGGAAAGTCTGGGATGCCATCGGAATATGCCTGGAGATGAGAAAAAGTTGACACATTAATAAAAAATAAAAAAAGAAGCATAAATAATGTTCTCATTGCTTGAACAGCAGTTTGGCTTCAAGTTAAGTGTTTTTAAACACACAACTGAGTCATTCAACAACCTGACAGCTATGACTCATTCTAATTTAGTTATGATGCGCCTCCCATCTGAATCACTTAGCATGTCTATGACTCACTATGCTGATCACCCCCGTAGCGCTCTAACTGTATGACTAACACAATGACTGACCCCGTTGCTGTCCATGGAGCTTTGCCTCAGCAGGGATTTGCAGTCTGTGGGATCCTCCTCCTCTGAGCGCATGCTCTCCTCTGACCTCTGTTGGGAAAATCCAGGTGGAGGTGTGCTCTTGTTCTTCAGAAGGTGTTTTAATAGTTCATTGCCAGCCTCCCCCTTGTTTGGACTTTGCCCTGTGGGGAAGGGAGACACACTCCCTTTGTTACCCTCTTCCTTCACAGAGCTCATTTCTGAGCCCATGTGCCCGTCTCGTGGCCCATGACACTCGCTGACATCAGTCTGCTCCAGCTTTATGTTGTTAAGGATCCTGTCATGTTCCTGAGCCTGGGTTCTTGCTGTGTCTGATAAGTGACCAGTATGTCCGGACTGGCCACCAGAAAGCTGCCTCTCCAGCTCTGAGTGACTGGGGGTAGAAGATCCCAGTAAGGGGGACCTTGACAAGTCCTGGTCACCGAAGAGATGGGTGTTTCTTGTTGGAGTTGAGGAGGTGTCTGACACACATGGTGTGAGAGGGGCTGTAAGGTCTGAGTGTGGAGTTGAAGGTGTCTTGACTGAATCTGCATCGTCATCTTTCTTCTTCTTGCGGTTCCTCTTCTTTTTCCCTTTCTCATCTGGGATGATGTTGGAGTAAAGTTGGATTAGAGACTGACCCGAGCCCGGAAAGTTTGATGGCAGAGGTGTAGCTGAGTCACTTCCAAATGGTGGACCCTCTCCTGGCATCTGAAGCATCATTCCTGGTCCACTGAACTGACGAGGTCTGGGCTGACCCTGGGGAAAGTTAGGTGCTTGTAGGGGAAGATTATCAGACCCAAAGCTAGGCCCCATGTCACGGGGCATCATTCCATTGCCCATCATGGCTCTCCTTTCACCTTGCATAAACGTCCCTGGTGGTGAGCCCATACCAGGCTGCATGCCCTGCTGCTGGGGGAACATTGGTCCAAGTTGTTGCTGTTGTTGCAGAGGAGGCCTCTGTGGCTGCATGAAGTCCTGTGGCAGCTCTGCATTAAAAAAAGGCATCTGAGCGAGCGGTGCCATGTTCCCGTCTGGGCCCATCATCCCTTGCTGCTCCATTTCCATACGGTGTTTCAGGGCTCTCTGTCGTTCAACTTCCTGCATTAGCTGCACCCGCTGTCTCTCCTGCTGCTCCCGAAGCCTCTCCCTCCTCTCGCGCTCCTGGAAGCCTTCACTGAATGGGTTGTTGTCATCAAACTTCACACCACCTGCCTGCATGGGTTTTGGACCACCTGGTGGAGCTGGTGTTGCCTGGGGATCCACAGGCATTTGTGCGTGCTGAGGTATGTTACCTATTGCCATCTGATGAGGTTGGCCTGGATTTACTACAGGTACCTGGGGGGGCATTATAGGTGGCATTCCTGGTCCACCACCAGGATGCCAACCAGGTGGTGGGTTGGGTATACACTGAGGGGCATTTGGCTGGCCAGGATGAAGTGGCATCTGCATCATAGGGTTCATTGGAGGCTGGACCATCGGTGGCCCACTGGGGCCTATTGGTGGTCCACTGGGGACCATCGGTGGCCCACCAGGGACCATAGGTGGCCCACCGGGGACCATAGGTGGCCCACCGGGGACCATTGGTGGCCCACCGGGGACAATTGGGGGTCCACCGGGGACCATAGGGGGTCCACCGGGGACCATAGGGGGTCCACTGGGGACCATGCCAGCAGGGCCTGGCATTGGGTGCATCCCAGGCATTATGGGTGTCATATTGTTTTGCTGCTGTTTCACTCGGTACTCCTCTATCAGTTCAGCATGCTCCTTCTGTTGCTTGCGGATCTGAAACATAACATGAGACATATTTACAAAAAATGCAATTTATGGTCTCTATGAAAATTACAAAAGAAATGATGTATTGCAAGCAAAAAGACAAATTCATGAAGACAGGGGATTACCCAAGGGAAGAAATAAAAATAAATAAAAAAATAAATATTTTACTGTCAAGCAGTAACTGAGGAATTTAACTTTAAAGCAGGAATTGAAAAGTATAATCAGCCAGGGGCATTTGTTTTAGTTCCTTTTTTAGAGAGTCAAAGCAGGTTGACAGGTGCGATGTAGACACAAGGCTGTGTGTTTTGAAATCTTCGGTTTGTTTGGATATTTTTCCTTTCTGCTCAGAAAGAAAATACCTAGATGCATATCTTTCAATGCATACCCTATGCTATCTGTTAGATCAATTAGACCAATTATTTAATACAAATTAGGTCAGGCTACAAAAGGCATGATACAGTCAAAGACAGAATCTTGGCTTTGTCTGCATCTTACTTTTACACCAATGACAGTTTCTTTGCAAATAAACTTCATATTAGAAAATAATCCAAGTCTCTTTGGTTAAATAAAACTCATTATATTATATATATTTTTTATTTTAAGCACCACACTGTCACACAATATGTTCCTAGGTACCCTGGTATTTGCTTTCATGTGGGGGCAACTACTTCTGGTACAAGGTCAGATTTGGCCCACAGGCTGTAATTTGCTGATCCCTACTTTAAGCATTACACTCTGCTCGCTGGACCAATGAAAGGACAATGCTTAGGGCAGCCATTGTGAGGAGAAGGGCTGAGATAGAATTAAGTGGTGGAGCTTGACAGGCCGAACATTTACCTGCTCCAGTTGTTTCTGCACTACACCCTGCTGCTCTGTGACATGTTTGAGCTGCTCAGCGTCCTCCTCAGGGAACTCTCTGCCTGCCTTCTTAGCTGTTCTCTGTTTGGCAGACAGGGCTTTCTTAGACTTCCTGTGAGCCCCAATCTTCTCTTCCAGAAACTTCTGCTGCATTTGAAGTAGTTGCTGAGTCTCCTGGAGCCACTCCTCGTACTGAGCCCTCTGAGCATTGTCTGAAAGAAGAAAAAGGCTCTTTGTTAGCAATTTTGACAGCATAAAAAAACAAACATCTTAACATTTCTAGGCCTGACAAACCTTCAAAACAAAAAGTTGAAGATGCATATACATTTTCTGAGAACTTACTGACAAATCCTGGGCCAAAGTTGGGAGGATTTGGTCTTGCTACTTGTGTCAATTTGCCATCCTAAAAGAAAGGTTGACAAATGTAATTTTTTTATTTGCAACATAGATATTTTTTAATATATAATTTTAAATAACATCTAAGCAGATCAATGATTCAATTACCTGTCCAACAACTTGTGGAGGAAGCGGTGTGCTTTCAGGACAAGGTGCTACAGGACCAGGAGGAAATCTGTAACACAGCGATAATACGGCACAACACAGTAGTCATTTAAATCAGCCATAGTCACAATTCATTAATTATTCAAATAGCTAGGTTATGTTTGTATTACAATGCTTTAAAACCAAAATTAATACATCAACTCCCACTACCAGTATTTTCTGCTCTGGAAGAAATTGTATTCAAGCGATAACAAAGTGAACTTTTTACCTGTTCATGGCCATTGGGGTCATTCCCATGTTGTTCTGAACCATGACTTTGTTGATGCCTTTCAGGGCAACCATTTTAGCTTTCATGATGGGATCAGTGATGGCATCAAAATCTGCAAATGACGAATGATTCACTCTCAGAAATAATCACTTTGCAAAAAGTCTGGTAATCTTAAACATGAACCTATACTGACAACTAGAAATTGGTCTAAAAAGATTTACCGATGTTGGGGAAGAAGGAGTCACTGGAGCGCTGTCGTATCATGGCTTGCATCTGCCTCTGCTGCTGTTGCTCCTGCCTCTCCTGGTCGAGGAGGTCCTGCAATAGGAGTGGCTGTTCCTCTAGCAGAAGAGGACGGTGCTGGCCGTGCTGACCCAATGCCTGGTTTAACGCCGCCTGCTGTGCCTGGGTCAGATTGCTCTGGTCTATTCCAGAGGCTAGGCCCACCTGGTGGTCTGCCCCAAAGCCAGCCATAGAAGCTTCTCCTGCAGTGGTGGCGTCAGGTATTGTTTGAGTCATTGTAAGTCCGGATGTATGCGGAGCGTCAGTGACTTGGTTCTGCTGGGGCATGAGGTTACCTCCTTGATTGACAGATTCAACGATTGGATTTAATGACTGCTCTTCAGGCTGCTGTTTAATGAGTAAACTAGACAGGACCGGGGTGGAGTCAGAGAGCACTCCCTGCTGGTTTGCAGTTAAGGTGTTTCCAATGGCTTGCTGGTCTGACACCTCAGGGGGTTTCTGACAGTCCTTGACCTCTGTTTTAATTTCCTGCCCAGGTGCCGAAGAAGCAGAGTCCTGACTCCCAGTGGCTTCTAGCTTGACTTCAGCTGAGGACTGCTCAACTGAGGCCTCTGACTTTGCCAGTACAGAGGCTGAACTGGATGAAGCCTCGGTTCCTGTGCTTGGATTTTTGTTGATGTCTGTGGTGTCAGCATGATCATCCATAGGATCACTGAGATCCAGTTCCTCATTAAACATGTCTTTCTTGATGTCATCTAGGTCAGGGTCTGTATAGGCAATGATGTCAAACTTCCCAGATGTCAGAAAGTCATCAAGGTGTAGGTCATTTGTCTCTAGATCTAGGTCTTTGCCATCATCAGGATCCAAATTTAGGTTTTCCAAGTCAGCATCCACCAAGTCTTTTACCTCCACGTCCTCAAGATCTTTGACTGCTGACTCTTCTGCATCCAGTTTCTCCTCCACAGCATCACTGCTGGCCACTGTCTCAGTCTGCCCAGCAGGGGGTGCAGTCAGGATCATAGATGCTGCCATGTTCTGGGTCACACTTGAAGCAGGCTGGCTCATGGATCTCATCAAAGAAGATTGTTTGAGTGTGTTGTTTCCTGACATTTGGACTTGCTGATGAAGATTGTCCATGCTGGCAGATAGCTGTACATGGCCAGTCTGGCTGGCCATGGGGTCTACCATCCTAAGTCCCTGATTTAAAGGGAACCTGGAATCGGGAGCTCCTGGAAAGCCTGGTAGCCTTTGACCCTGCATGTTGGGATCCATGTTGCTTCCTTGCATAGCACCTGGGGGAAATGGCATACGTGGCCTGTTTTCTGCTGTTCTGTGTCGCAGCTCTATGAAAGGCTGACCCATTATGTTGTGTTGCTGCACTGGCATACCACGTGGTGGGAAGTGCTGGGACAGCCCCATAGGGTTGCCACCCATATTCTTTGCCATTTCGGCAGACATAGACCGTCTCATTTGAGGAGGGACATCCTGCATTGGGTGCTGTCCCCGGGGAAAGAACTCTTGGGCCCCATGAGGTCCAAGAACCCCAGGTGGAAATGCAAACCTAGAATTGGATGAAACATGTAAATAAAGAAGATGAGACTGTGCTGTCAATTACAGAATGTGAAACACAAAAGGTGTAATAAAAATAACACAACACAACACAAACCTTGGTCCCTGATGTCTCAAATTAGGATCTCCAGGATGTGGGCCCCGGAGGATTTGTCCCTCATTAGGGAAAGGGACACGCTGATCACCTGGAAAAGGTCCAGGAAACCTCATTGGCCCTCTCATGGGTCCTTGTCCTGGATAAGGTGGAGGAGGCCGGTTGAACATTTCCCCCTGTTGCCCAAGTCCCTCCTGGGGCCAGGGCCGTGGTGTTCCTGGGGCCATGTTACCAGCAGCCTCCTGAGGGCCCCTCTCCTGTCGAATAGCACTCCTCTGTTGCTGCTGCTTGAGGATTAATTCTCTAATTCGTTGTCGCTACAAAAAAACAACAGGCATACAGAAATTTAAGCCTTTTCAGACACAAGGTGCATGAGCCATTCATAGCTTACAATAATACTGTATTTTAGCTGTTCAGAGACATTGTTAGTTCATTTGGTCAACTAAACTGCACAGCTAATGGGTAGCAGGTCCCCTTTTTTCCTTTGACTGTCATTGTTTACTTTCAATTCTGCAAATGCACCCAAGTTTTCACTTCCCCTAACTCACTATTTACACATAATAGTAATCTGTTTTCTTAACAGGTGTATGTAGATATAAAGATTAGAAATTTAAACTGACATAATTTTTAAACACCAGAAATAATGTTAACATGTTTTTAAAATGTATGTAATTTTTGATTATTAAAAAAAAAGGGAAAGCCACTTAAGAAAGGGACTGAAGCTTGCATGCAAAACGTGAGCTGTTGTTAACAAGCCACGGGCAGAGTGTGTGTTGTTAGCTGTGGTGAAGACCACACCAGCATTTAAATGGAACCAAGTGCAATTTGCAGGTACATTTACATGGTATTTAGTTTGCGGCAGTTGACCATCTAAGTAGCTATCTAGTCTGCTAAATCTTTTTAGTAGAGCACTATTCCCAGGTCAATGTTTGTTTCGTGGTTCATTCCACAAGCTAAGGTGTAAGACAAGACTGTAAGTTAGATAAGAAGCAGGAATACTAATGTGGTTGTTTTTCAATGCAGGCTGTTGTCTGGCTGCTAGACAGTGTCACTGTCTGCCTGTGACAGATTGGTGATGTTACCGCTTTATGCAAAGATTTGACCCTCTGTATGGCAAGAAGTTCTCCATCTACATATACTGGGAATAAACCTATTTTTTAAATTTGTCCATGACTCCATTTGATATCAAAACATTATACTTACCAACATTTCTAAGGTCAAGTGATGCAATGCCACCAAAGAATGGAGTAAAACGTGGTTTACAAGTTTGTTTTATATACCGTTTACTTGTGTTTCCTTTTGCCTGTCGATGTTTCATACTGGACAGAATCAATGTTTGTTTTGTTTTTTTAAATATCTGAACAAATGTGTTATGAGTTGGTTGCAGGTTCAAACCATCTAAGAGCCATCGTCAGGTATAGAGACCAGTTGCAAAAAAAGTTTATTTATTTGGAAAAGAAAATGAAAGAAAACAAAACTATTACCAAATCTAGCTGTGTTAATTATCCATTATGGCAACCGAGTTCCTGGTCAATCTCTGACCAATAATAGTTGTCCACTCACATTTTTCTGTGGAATGAGGCATTACACCTGATTTTGTCAGGTTTCAGGTGGGCTCACTTAAGATCATCTGATTACTTGTGAATAGAAATGTATTTAAAGATTTCAATAACGGACTTGTTGAGTAAAATATTATAACTGATAGCAATGACAGTAAAAACTATGACCCAGGATGTTATAAGAAAAAAAAAAACGAAATAACTTGAAATGAATGAAAACAAAATGTTAATAGTAATGTATGAATGATGTGATTTAGAATAAAGTATAAATAACGGTATTCATGTACCTGTCTGAGTCTTTCCTCGCTCTCAGCAAGAGCAACACCCTGAGCCTCAGAGGGAGCACCGGGCATTTGTGGGTTGTTAGTCAGTTGACCTGGGTCTTGAGGGACAGCTCCATTGTTACCCACACCTGACTGATCTTTCATTTCCATTTTGTCTGTTGACTGTGGATGAGGGGTCATGGGGGCCTGTTCAAATGGATCATGGCCAGGTGTCTGACTGGGTCTTCTCGAGGGTGATTGCGTAAATCCATCATCTGAAACACTAGGATGTTTTGGTGTTTGTGAACCTGGATGAGGGAAGGGCTCTTGAAGCCTGCCTTGAGGCGGGGAGAAAGGATCCTGGTTTCCCATTGGTCCCATTCTTGGCCCTTGTCTCGTAAGCCCATCAGGTCCAGGCCGTGGGGTCCCTGGTGGCTGGGCGTAGGGGTCATTAAGCATTGGTCTCAGGGCCCCAGGCTGGGAAAACATGTCACTAGCCCCTGGCCTTGATGTCCCAGGTGTACTAGTAAAAGGCTCTATTGGTCCCCTCTGGCTACCTGGTGACTTGGAAAACCTCTCTCCCACAGATGGTCGTGGAGTACCTGGTGGCTGTGCATAAGGGTCCATTGAGTGTGAAGGTGACATCCTCTGTCCAGGGTGTGACTGATGAGCGAACTGGTTCATCCCACTGGGCCGAGGAGTAGAAGGAGCCTGTGAGTAAGGGTCTGAGGATGGGCTAGGGGTGTTTGAAGGCTGACCATAGTTATCATGTGGACGTGGGGTGCCGGGAGGTCGGGCATAGGGCTCAAAAAATGGGCGAGGTTGAGCACTGGGTTCGTTGATGGATCGTTGGTTACCTGCAGACTGAGAGAAAGGGTCAGTGGCTGGCTTGTTGGGACCAGAGGGCTGGGCAAAGGGGTCATATATGAAGTGGTCAGGCCTTGGCGTGGAAGGTGCATGAGCATAAGGATTTCTAGACATTTGAGTCATTGGTCCTGGCTGAGCAAATGAGTGCACTTGAGGGTGATGCTGGCCCATTCTGGGAGGACTGGTGAAGTTGTCATTCCCAGATGGTCTTGGAGTATGTGGAGGCTGAGCATAGGGATCATTCTGGTGATTCTGGAACCTGTCAGTAGGATGGGGACCTGGTCGGTTGAAGGGATCCTGAGCCTGAGGAGGGGGCATAGGAGTTTTGAACAGAGGGACCGAGCCAGACTCATTACTTCCAGGGATTGGTGCTAGTAAAGGCCTTGAGTAAGGGTCGGACAAGATCATCCTGTTCTGGGCCATGCGCTGATAGGCCTCATTTCTTATCATGGGCCTCGAGTATGGGTCTCTGCCTGGAGAACCCATTGGGGGCCTTCCCTGAGCAGCCTGACTGACCCTAGGGGGACCCATGGGCTTCAGGAAAGGGTCCATTTCCCCAGTTGGCCTTGGGGTGTCAGGAGGTTTGGCATAAGGGTCGCTGCTCATGGATGTTGGAGAGCCAAAAGATTCATGAGCCGGAGAGGGCCTCCCTCTGTCCTGTTGGTCCATCAAGGAGGTGGGAGATTTACCAGATTCCACGGGCATTCTGCGACATGTATTTGGCCCAAGAGTTGGTGGTCTTGGGGTCCCAACCATCTTGGCATAAGGGTCCCACGGAGAAGAGGGTCTGGAACCGGAGGAACCTGGTGAGAATACCTGTGGGGACTGAGGTTGGGAGGAAGGGCCAGATGGAGGCGGAGGAGGGGGTCGTAAGAATACATCCTCTGGAGGACATGAAGTGGGCGTCCCTGGTAGCTGCGGTCTTGCAAAGCCTTCTTTAGAGTTGAACTGCTGCATGGGGGACATGCTGCCATTGCTGGGCTGGGAGGCTGGGCTCTGGTTACCACTGTTATTGCCATCTCCCTCTGATTGGCTGTTGCCTTGCTGTTGCTGCTGCTGTTGTTGCTGCTGGAGTTGTTCATTCTTAACTTGCTCCAATTTTTGAGTGGCTTCAATTTTGGCTTGCTGTTTGCTTTTCTGCCTCATTTGCTGTTGGAAGAACACAGTACAAAGTGGGATTAGACATCAAAAAGGACACAGCAAATATCAGTTTCATGCCAAAAATGAACTGGACCTACTAACCACCAATGTCATCAGGGTTAATGTGGAGGACAGTGCAGTTGTTTAGGGAGCTTTACTAAACCACCACTTCTTAGCTGTCTTAATATAAAGTGGACCTGCCGCTGCATTCGCTGACTTCATTGCATACACTCTTACCTGTCTAAACTTCCACTCTTGTTCATGCTCTGACTCTTTTGGTTTCAAAGGGTCTTTAAACAGCAGTTCTGTGTCTAGTGGTATGTTGGGATCAAACACCTCAGGGGGCTGTTGCTGTGGATGGTGCCTCTTCACCGTCTCATTCGACATCTGGACTTTGTTGATGCGCAGGGCTGCTCGGTTATCTCTTGCCTTTTGCTAAACAGCAAATCAATCACAATTGCAAAAAAAGAAAAAAAACATACCATATTAGACATAAATACTTAATAAACAGATGATTGCAGAAAAATAAGGTTCCCCATGCAACAATGATTCACTTTATTAACTGTAATATTGCAGAAATTTTACTCTACTGCTACAAAACTAGTCTATTTAACATTAAATTCTCTTTCATGGCATTTGCTTTAATATCTCAGTGATATATGGAGGGTTAAATATTGGCAGGCATGTTCATATCAAAAGACTTACAGCTTCCCTCAAGAGTGCAGCTACCAGCCAACGGACCTCATGCTCACAACAGCTCAATGCATAAGAGCCATGACATTCCCACATGTATGAGTCGCTGACGAGCATCAGCACAAACATCCCTATATACAATAGATACAGCCTGAAAGTGCTGGCTGTTTGTGAACACTGCTAAAGCTACAGCATCCACAAAGAGAAGAAAACAACTCGCTTCATATCACTTGTTATCAAGTAACAGGGGTTGTTTGGGATGGAGGTTCCCTCCTCATTGGCAAAGAGTTGATACAGTGAGAGAGGATTCTCCATACCTAAGGCTAGGATGGTTTGCTGTACATGCTACAACATGAGCATGGTTTGATAAAGAAACTATATGGTCCCATGGATATGAAATTTACAATTCATATTTGATTTAGACTGATCAAAGCTCTATATAACTCAAAGAGTTGTTTAACTGAAGGCGTTCAAAGCATAGTTGCCCAATGCTGCCAGATTGCCATTTAGTAAGCTGAATTACTAAAATGCAAAAATTTCTTCTTTGGCATGAACCTGTTATGTACTGTATATGTAGCAAAAGATTGAGGTCATCCTTTTACTATAAAATGTTTTTTTCTATAGTGGCTTTATCATAAATGGGATGTTTAAATGAGATATCAAAAGAAAAAGCCATGAAAGAGCAATGACAACATGTAACTTGTGACAAAAAAACTTTAAATGCAGGGTACATTTTTAAATCAAGACTAGGTCTCTGAAACTGGCCTCTGTCAGATAAAATTACTTCTAGTGAACTTAATTACAGAGACCATAGTGAGTTCTAACACTGAGCAGGGCTTCCTATGTTAATTAGTTCATCTGTGAATGGCTGGATTTCAAATTGCATTGGCAAGAGGCAAGAGGCCAGATGCGATAAAGGAGTCTGCCTTCTGCATACTAATATGTCATTGCAACTAGTAGTGACAGTTTGATATCTGGTATTATTGTACCATCATCTGATGGTTCAAATTTAGGCTTTGAGATAGGAAGGAAAAGAAAGCAAATCTGACAGTATGAGTGATCTTACCACATATGGGGCCCTGTCTTGTGAACTAGCTTTCCTCCAGAGTTTTGCAATTTGCTTTACTCTTGTAGACCAGTCTGTTGAAAGAATAAGAGGAGTTGTCATGCCAACAGTCTCACAGAGCATACAAGGTATTTTTGTACTATGTGACTGACACAGTGCAGTGAGTACACCCAAACAAATATGCATAGATAGGCAAAAATAACTGAAATGATATCAATAAAAAACATGTCAGTGCCATGTACAAACCTGGGTAATCTTCTCTGAGGTTGGGGAAATTGACATTGGTATACAAGACGGGCGCTACAGTTGCTAGCTCTCCAAGTGTCTCCTCCTTCTCCCACTTGAGTGTGCTCCTTTGGGCATTTGACATGGCTTCAGTCTCCCCTTCGGGCAGAGATCCAGGGGGTGTAGGGCCGGAGCCATGGGCAGGGGATGGCCATGGGCCAACTGCATCTCTAGGCATCTGATTAAACTTTCTATCCCTGTAATAACAAAGGAGACAGCTAATCTTTAATAACAGCATTCTGGTATTGCAGAGAAAAAAAAATCTAGGAATATTCAATAGTTTAAAGTAAGGAAGCAGTACATTACCTTGGATTGTCAGTGAAAGGCATACGGTTAAGGGGAGGGAAATTTTCTGGGATGCAAGGCCCGGCGCCTGGATTTGTAGGGAAGCGTTGGTTTGGTCCCATCATACCGTTGATCATTGGCATCCTTGGAAACATGGAATTCCCTACACGCATGATTTAAAAGGTGAAGTCGATTTTCAAAAACAGCGAAATACTATCTTGAACCAACGACAAGGTAATTAATGAAGTACCTGCATTGGGATGAGGCATACTAGTGCCAGGTGTGGCAGGGAGGGGCCCTGGACCCTGGGGGTGAGGCACCTGTGGTGGAGGTGGTTGGCTCGTGCTGGGGCTAAGGACTGCTGTGAAGAGGTCCTCCACATCTTTACCCTCCAGCTCTGAATTAGAGTGCAACAGCACAATGTTTTATACACATGTGTATATTAAATATCCTTCCCATTATGGTAGGAGTAAAGCTGGATAAAATTAATAATAATATGTCTGTATTGCATTTTTCTGCATAAAACTGGAGTGGAACTGGAGTTCACAGCCACAATAAACAGAGTGGAACACAATGGTGGATCAAAGGTTACAGTTTTGCAAGACAGGATGAAATTACAAACCTGGAATTTTGTAAAGTTTGCTGAGAATTGATTCTGAAATAAAAGAGTTGGAGAAAAAAAATGTCATCTTCTATGAAGTTTTAAAATAACAATTGAAAGTGTCTGGATGACTCATATCCCACACTGACCATCAGTGACCATCTTGTCTAGCTCTGGGCTGAGAATGCCGTCCAGGGGCTCCTCTGAGAGGGTTCGAGGTGTCCTTCGCCCAGCCTGCGACTGGGGCGCCACTGGGGAACTGTCTGTCAGGGGCCCAATGTCCAGGCCAGCTGTGGAAACACACACAGACATACAAAAACAAATCACAACATGCACACACATACGCAAGCACACAAAGCAACAACAACCCAACCAACAGACAAAGGGATGTGATCATAAATATAGAACGTTTATTGTCTTAATAGCCTGTGGAACGCAATCAAACACAACAATATATGATTACAGCTCCTTGGGGGTTCCTGTGTTGTTTAAAAGGAGTGTTTTGGGAACTGTGAAGAGACAGACAGGTCATACTAATTCTCAGTATGGTAACACTTGAATGTTTGCATAGGAAAATACTGTTAATATTTGTCTTCTGTACTAAACACCTATTCCTATAGAAGAAAGTCATGCAGCCTTCAACTTCATCTTTTAAATAACCGATCCCATCAAGATTAAATCAAAGTTGTGTTGGAATTTCTCACCCTTGAACAGCTTAACTATTTTCCTACTTTTGCCTATACTTTCTGTTTCCTCAATACTTTCTTCAACACAACATTTCTATCAAAATAAGAAAGGCTGCAGCCATTACTTGGCAATCTGTATTAAAACTAAATTCTATCAGCCCATGAGGCATTTAAGCTGAAAAAAGTAGTTTTTACAAAGAACGAAGGACGTGTGCTGCAGTGCTTTTTGTCATCCAGCCTTCACTGTCTTCAGGAACTGAAAGGACATTCACCAAGGCCTCTTCTCTAAATTGACAAGGACATCCTGGCATTCAAGAAATGAGCAGTTTAGAACCACGCGTTTCTTTGCCATTCTGAAGACATTTTGAAAGCTATGACTTTTTTATTATTTTTATTCTGTCTATACCTTATTAATTTTTAAAAATGTAACCGCTGTGAAAACGTTGCGGAGGCTCACAAACAAAGACTGACACAGCATATGCATTTAGGTGAATACTGAGCACTGGGTTAGGTTAGCACTAAGCAGTCTATGAGTGTTAAAACAATCTGAAATGGTTGAGAAAAGCTAAGTATGAAGCAGCTTATATACATGCACACTGAAATAGAGACACACACTGCAAGAGGAGGAAGAATGCATTAAAGCAAGGGATTAGTAGGCCATAGCACCCTTACCAAAAGGAGGAGGTGAGCTGTCAACCTGGAAGGGGCAAAAATCAAGACCTACAAGAACCCAAAACCAGATAAAATGAGTGAAAAAATAGTGAAGACAGAACAAGCACAACACACTTCAGACAATGCAAACAAAAGATAAAACCAAAGATGAATCAAAAGTATTTTTAAAGAATGTGACTTTAAAAAACTATTAAGTGGTGAAAGCAAAATAAACTTGCTGTCTGAGGAAATTTCTGAACCACGAGGAAAAGATTTTGTTAACCCACGACTAGGTGACTATTTATAAATTCTTGCCACTGTGACTGCCTGTGAGATATATGACGCACCAGAGTCACTGCTTGGCTTTCCGAGCATTCCCAAGATGTCTGCATCAGTGTTCAGAACATCAGATAGATCAACTAATGGTTCCTCAGACGTCTCTGTAGATGGAGAAAAAAGGAAGAAACAAAAAAAAAAGAAAGAAAGAAAACCAAAAAATCATAATCAATGGTGATGTTGAACGGACATGAGAATATGATTTGGAACCATTTATTTTAGATGCCATACGATGATTGAGTAAACAAGAGAAAACTGCATATATTTGTACGTACTGCATATAACTATGCATCTATTGAATAAATCCTTTTCTGTTTAAGATAAAGTCTTTCTGTGCTTTGACTTGGCCTTGGCTTCAAGCTTTGTGTCACTTTCTATTGTCAAAACAGGATTGTCTGAAGATTTTTCATATTCACACTTGTAAAATGCGACTGTCCTGTTCTGCGTCTGTTCCATGTTGTGTATAAAACAGAATTTCATTATTTCAATCTTTTATTTGATTAAAGAAAAATCTAATCACTGTCTGAAGGTCACAGCTGTCAGGAATTCTTTTAAGCACAGTAGTGAACACAATCCCTCTAAATCAAATCTACTTCTGTTTAAAGGTACAACAATTTCGAGTACTTAATATCGAGATCAGAAATTCAAATTAAAGAACTAAAGTTCAAGTATCATGACACAACATATATTTCAAATTATCTTATTAGCTTAACAACTAAATTACTGTTTTGTACGTTGGCCAATAAAGGTTTTAAGCTCTCTCCGGCTCTCTGACACTCATCTTTAATTCTATGAGGAGGTAAAAAAAAGGTTTGATAAGAGATTTAATGGAATGAGTTTAATAAGTGCAAGTATTATAGCAAAATGTAACTAAACCCAAGATTACAAACCAGCTACTGGATCACCATCATCTCCTTCTACTGCAGTTTAACTGCTGGATAAATAGAGTAAGAAATAATCACTTGGGTTATAATGGGTTTCTGCTGTCAATATACAATACATATTGGCTTCATTGATAGACTGTGCATCGATATTAAATCAGTGTTGTGTTGACAAACTGCGGCTGTGGCTCTGCTTCATTTGGCCGTGCCGGTGTGCTGCGCCACAAGTTGAGCAATCTAGCTTAAATAAGTGCAGGCAGCAGGTGTGATGTGAAGTCTCTATGAGCTAATGTTAAAAGTGGCAGCAGTGTAGCTAAAGCTGTGCCCCTTGTTGAGGAAGTGATGCACAAAGTATAAAATTTACAGGTAATAATCATGTTCAGTAACATTTAAACCACTAGAGTGTATTCAATTTTCATTTAAAGCAAACTTCAAGTTTTCTTCAAGTGTTGACAAGGACGGCATAACAGCTTTTCCATTTGAACCAGCCTCAACAGTTACACAGTTACTATTCAGTTACAGACATACGGCATTTTTTTTTGTTCCATTCAGGGAAAGGTTTTTCAAGTAAAGTTGAGAGAGGGGTCAAGAGAGAGGAAGAGACACAGAGTGAGTGGGTGGGTAGAGTGAGCTTGCAGAAATTTCACTTCATTTGGCACTTGTGGTGTTGACTTCTGTGTATTTCTTTAGTGTAGGAGTAAAGTAATGGAGCTGAGTGAGTGAATGCTAATGGCCAGAGATTAACCTTGACACCTTGACTTTCATTTAGTATGAATGGGTTAAATGTAGTTTAAACATGTTTTCAGTGGACTTCTGTCATACCCATTCACTCCTGAATGAAAAGGGTTAATACTCTCATTGGGCAGAGGTGAAGGAGAGAAATGCATGGAATAAAAGTCATTCTTATGAACCAAAATAAAAGTAAGATACCCCTGTTGTGTCAGGCCTTTCCAATACCTGTGCTCTAATGTAAGCCGTTCTTAATTATGGTCATATTTAATATTTAGTCCAGCAGGTCACTTTCAATTAATGAATCATTACATCTCTGTCCTGGAGAACTGAAGCGAATACGTACGTCCTACTGCTGGTCTGGTGGGAAGAGATGTTGTTGATGCGCTGAGCAGAGGGTCTGATGAAGGGTCCAGGAAGCTGGTGGTGGGATGCTTCCTCTCTACTTGGCTTTGGCCTTCTTCTAATAAGCCTGATTCGACCCCCTGCTGCCTGTTTTGCTTGCTTTTGTCCAGTAGGTCCTTTCCAAAGAATGCCTCCTGAACATAACACAAAGCACTGGGTAAATTCTCTGTGTTCACACTTTTCTTCGAGCACTGTCAGTTTACCTTACTAACTAACAGTCATGTTGCTGCTGGCCTCACTTCTGTCAGCACCTACCTCCCCCAACCACTTATACCCACAAGTCATCTACTATCCTCAACGACATGCAAGTGCAGCTCCCTGCTGCGCTGAGACATTAAAAGCCCAATGTGTTGTTATTTTAATAATTAATGAAATGTGCTTCACTGTCTTAGATCTTTAGGTTATACTGAACATCTCTCTACTGTGGTGGCATGGGCTGACAGGTGCCAGTGCCCTATGCACACCACATATCTATGTTTTGGCCAACAAAAGGTGACACAGATACTGGCTAGAGACAGAGGGGCCTCGAAGTCACCTTCAGTTACAATTTTGTACATCAATTCACAGCCCAGACAGGAGCCATTTAAAGAGGATGGTCACAGACTAGTATCCTCTGCAGTCAGCTCCTCTAGGCTGTTCTTCTTTCCAAAAAAAAAAAAAAGTTCTGTGAGTGGTTTCCAGGCAATGTACTTTGGATTCCCAACCTTCCCAAGGGTGGCATAAAATGCATTTTATGAAGATATGGCATGACAAGACCAGACAATCTGTGCATATGAATGGGAGGCTTGCATAACAATAAAACAAAAATAGATCTGCAATTGACTGATGAAATAAGCTGTATAAAGTCATGCAATATTTCTCTCTCTTTCTAAAAAAAGTGTCACTTTAAAATATGCGAAGTCAGAAATATGATACATGAGTTGAAGAATGAATGAACTAAATAAATTAAGTGTTGATTATTATTAAAGCTAGTTTTATATATTATATATATATATAAAACAGTAGGAGTGTGCTATCAAAAGATGGCAGACCTGCAGGTAGGTGGGAAAAGCTTCTTCCAGTTTTGTTTTCTTCTTTCGGTAGCGTTTCTTTATTTTTTCTGGAACCTCTGGTCCAGATATAAAAAAATATATATAAAAAAATATATATATAAAACAGTAGGAGTGTGCTATCAAAAGATGGCAGACCTGCAGGTAGGTGGGAAAAGCTTCTTCCAGTTTTGTTTTCTTCTTTCGGTAGCGTTTCTTTATTTTTTCTGGAACCTCTGGTCCAGGGGGTGCCTCATCCACAGGGGTATTAGGCAGAGTCTCAGTCCATCCTACGACAAAGAAAAAAATGTATTCAAATAAAATCATAAACTGACTGATCAGAGGACATTCTAATGTAAAATAGATGTGTGTGTGTGTTTTATTAATGTACAGACCCTCATCTTTTCCAATAGGCATCTCTGTCACAGAGCCAGAGGAATCCTTTCTGCAGAGGGCTCGTTTGGCTTTGCCTGGACCTTGACCGGGGCGGTTCCTCTGGCGAACCATGAACCCACCGATGCCTTGAAAGGAGTAGGTATTTATTTGTTAGGAATAGGTCAATACATGTGCTTATAAAAAAATACAATACAACCAGGGAGGGGATGTGTTTTGAGATGTACTGAGTTTGAGTGTGTGGTTCTACAGTCCTGTGTGTTCAGAATAAAAGCTCAGAAACACTAGATAGAGCCCTTTGTACATCAGAGGTCCTGAGATGGCAGTGCATTGCTACAGCATCGGGCATGTACTGCACCATTTTACGCTTCAGAGGAGCTGTCTCCTTCAATCAGGTGCCCTACCCGGCCTGTACGGTTTCCTCTTCCTCTTCTTGCCACCATCGGCCCCCTTGGAGTCGTCTTCTGCTGGCTCGCGCTCCAGGCTCGAGTCAGACTTTGCCTCACAATCTAGGAGCTCCGCCTCTGTAAGAGGGAGAGAGAGCGTTGATGTTGAGTGACAGGCCTGCAGCAGAGCAAACCCCCGACCAGGCCCCTCAACACAGCACCGGGGTCAATTCTATCTGAACTCCACTCAGCGGAAGGACATTAGCCTGATTGAAACCCTTTCCATTACTGAGGACCTTCAATTATAGGGAGATTTTTTGATTTTCAAACACATTCTTAATGGCAAGTTATGACATTTTATGCATTTTCTCTTTTAAAAAAAAAAAAAAAAACACTCTTTCTAACTCCAACTTAAGAGAAAGAATTTTTATCTTCATTTTAGCATAAGCATGCTGAAGCCTCTAATAAACAGTCTAAGAAAGAAGTAACTTGTGCGGGAAAACAAGTACCTCTGTTGTCCTCCATGTCTTCATCACGAGAGTGCTCTGAGAGGGGGTCTACAGGAGCCTGCAGCACTGCCACACTGTTCTGATTAATGATCTTCAGCTTCAACTTGGGTTTGGGTTTCCTGCGGCGTGACGCTGTAGCAGACAAGCTCTGGAGCTGGCAAAGGCCGGACTCTGTCAAGCAAACTCCATCCTGTGTGTAGGTCCTTGACAGATCTGAAGAGACCAAAAAACAACCATGACTATGAGCATATACCTCTATAAACTTAAGGCAAATCACAATCTCACAGAAAGAAATCTGTCATTTATACTGTGAACCTACCCATTTCTTTAGCCTTTGTGACAATCTGTGTCATAAGTACTGGCTCAATGGCATCTCTGGCCTTGGTCACAACTGCAGCAGAACAAGACACACAAAAGCCATTAAACACAAAACAGCAGAAACAGAACGGTCACATGTCACAGTTAAGTCTATTCACTCTATAGCAGACACACACAAATACACATTCAGAGTGAATGGCTGAGCTCTAACCTTTAGTGGTCTTGAAAGTTCGGCACATTGTGCAATCAAAGCTACTCTCCGCAGCTTTTTCTACATCTTCCTCTGAATGGAGACCCTGACAAGACGCATGGAACCACCTATGGATAGAAGAAGAAAAAGTTTAGATGTTAAAATATAGTTTACAGACCAGCTCCCCCTGACCTTAGGTTAGGTTTTGTAATATTGCTGCACACCTGTCACATTGGCGGCATTGCAGAATTGTGGTGCCTTCGTTGTAGTCCACCAGGCAGATGGGACATGTTGCAAGGCTGGCACAGGGGGCACACTGGGTGTAATTATTCTGCCACTCACACCTTAGGCCTGGGGTGGTGGCGCCACACTGGGTACAGGACACACACCTGCAGGACACATGGAAGACAGAGGTCATTATACCCAGGTTATTTCAAAGGAGCATAGCGCAGATTAACTGTACTGCCTGGCTACCCACTTCACTGTCCACATGCTGCAAATATTAAAATATTTATTAAACCTTAAATTCAGTTTGTACACTAAGACACTGACTCCAGATTGTCAATTTGATTTTGGTGCACAGCTTACGTTTTTATTATAACAACAAAGCAACAGTTCTTAATAAGTACAATTTAGTTTCATGCATTAAAACCTAAACCTAAATCCAAATTTAAATAATTGCCCAACTGGAAGCAAAGTTGGGTGAGATCAAGATACTCACCATTTACATTTCCAACTGTCCTTGGGCACGTTCTGCAGCGGAGGGTCCAGGCAGTAGGTGTGATAGCTGATGTCACAGTCATCACACAGCAGCAAGCGGCCAGGATCTGTAGCCTGGCCACAGGCCTCGCACACTGTACACTCCAGGCAACGCCAGCCTTTACTTAGCACCACCTTGGTGATCTGTGGAAGTCCAGATGAGACATTCATATGTCAGCCTGTGTATGATAGGACGGTATTTCTGCTCTGTATTCAAGATGCACAAAATCAATAGTAAAATGTACCTTTATGCCAACACAGAATGGATGGTAGCACTGGCCGCACTGAGCACAGGCCAAAAGACGGCCCTCAGCACCGAGGCCAAAACTCCCACACACCACACACATGTCCTAAAAGGAAATAAGACACCATGAGTTACCCCACTTCCTTGAGGCAATTAAGTTCAGACAATATAATTCTAAAGCTAAAGTCAGAAACCCCCCTCCGAATCTGATTTTCCGAGATAATATCATTTGTTTTTCCATGTTGAAAAACAAAACAAAGAAACTAGTCAGTTGGTGTCAGTTTCAGTTGTGCATAGTGCGCACGAAAGGACTTTCAAATCTTAACCTCAAATCTTAAACGTGGGAGACCACAGACATAACGTCAGATTTAACTGTTTTTTTTTTAATCACACACACACACACACACACACACACACACACACACACACACACACACACACACACACACACACACAAGACTATTTAGCGCACACACACACTGAGTTTATACTAAATGATTTCAGAATGCTGATTCCAGAAGCTTGTCCTTTTTTTCTACTGTCCACCTGACTCGGGGGAGAAAAGTCCTTTTCGTGTGGTTGGCAGCCATTTTCCTGTTCTGCACATGTATGCAACATCTGGTTGGTATTGCGGGCTACAGCTCATTATTCCATTGTTGTTCCTTTCGCACTACAGAATTTAAACTTGTGAAAATCATGTTCGATATGACCGGTTTCACTTAATGCCATTCAGGGTTCAGCGCTGTGATAAGCAGCTCCTCGGCTGTATTGTTAAATTGTTTAGTCACTTTAATTGAACAGTTATTCTCCAACAATACAGGGGTACCATCCCACACTGCCAGCTTCATTGTTACTGCTGTCTCTAAAACCTTGATGAATATTTGACAGTGGCTATCAGTCAACCGTTGTGTACAGAATTAAATTCAGCACAGGACCATTACTTTGAAGGCACAAAGTAAGAAACAATAAAATTTCAATATAATCCTGTGTTATATAACCGACTGCATTTCCTGCAGGCAGCTGGCAGTTATCTCCACAAGAATTAATGATCTCCAGTGGGAGAGGTCTTTACGCACAGATTTCATTTCAGACCATCTAAGTGAATGGAAGAATTCACGGATGAGGACCTAAAATTAAACACATCAGCAAGAATTAAATAAACAAACACCTGTTTTAGTGTGAAACTGTCATTGCTGGAAAATATGACCACTGTGTTGTGCATGGCATTCTCCTCCTCCTCTTTGACTTGATATGGTGTTTCTATTGTGGTGAGCTGGAGGTCAGAGAAAAGAAACACACAAACAAAACATATAATGTTAGTATTATCATCTTTCACCATGAAAAGATGCTCCCTATGGTCATAAGAACTAATATAACTAGTTAGGATCCACATATTACATAGGCATAGTTACTATTAGCTATTATATAATATTCCCAACAGCTGAGTCATTATTTGGAGATATTTAGGAACTGGCCCTCAAGAAATGTGCAAGAAATGTGCAGCCCGCACAACTATCTAACAGTTCATACTGTCATTAACATTAATGCTGCTGACAATATATCAGCTGTGTCTTCAGCTGGAGGGAAAACAAACACTGCTTTGCATATAGTTCAATATTTGGCAAATATGTCGAGATGTCATCCAGCTGACAGCACATACCCCAGGGTTGATACTGGGGCTCACTCCATTCTTGCCTCTGGCTCTTCCACGTCCAGCTCTACCTGACAGACCAGCCCCTCTGGGCCTCCTCCTCCCAGGGAAGCCTGAGCCTCGACCCTGTAGAAGCGAGACACAATAATAAATAAAATCAATCAATCAGAAACAGTGGAGCCTGTCACCTAAAGGGTGGGTGTATAGACACACTGTAGGTGGAAACAGGGCCACTCCCCATCTTACAGACTGAAATGGGGAGCTCCACTTGTTTGTAAAAGTTACTTTCTCTCTTGTACAAGCTGAATCGTTCAAGTCATAGTTTGCTTAGTGGACAGACAAAGATTTACAACGAACCTCTCACCTCTTCCACTTTTAGGTCTGTATATATTCGTGACTGTACAGATTGCACAACAGGAAGAGCACTGGTTATGCAGTTCTAGAAAGCTAACGTCATTCTGCAGTGCTGTTTGCATGGATACAAGCTGCTCTCGCAAGTATAGGCTGCATGACAAGTGATTCACCTAATGCATTCGAGTATTTATATTGGCATTGCTATGGCTTTGAAAAGAAGTGTTAACAACTGGAATTTGTGTTTGCATGATGTTCCAAATGTTAATTTTAAGTTCATTTAATAAAAAAATAAAAAAATAAAAAAAAGAGAGGCATCAGAAATCTGGCCATCTCAATAGTTAGTGGAAAATCCTGTTATTTGAGACGCACACTGCAGTTTCTGCCAGACTGCCAGCGAGTGAGAGAGATAAGTACGGGCGTCTGAGCTGTTGTTCTAGCAATACGAGTTCCACTGTGCCCTTGGCAGCGTTCAGACAGGAGGCCTCTGCCTAATCATGACTGTCAAACTTAAGCGTAAATGAAGCTTCCAGCACCTGCCCCAAAATCCCTTCCCATTTACCCCACATCTGACACTGATCCCAAACCAGGGCCCCTCCTCCCCCACCCCCCCATCCACTGTGCCTCCTGACAGATGCACCGTAAAGATGGTGTTTTTTAACCTGTACTGGGCCCCTGCCAAAGTGTACAAATTAACCCTCGCCAAGCTTTGCTAAGAGTAATGGTTGTCACCATGGCAACTAACTGCCACAGACAGTCAAAATCAAAAGAAGAAAAAAAAGGGGGGGTAAAAAAAGTACTTGAACAGGTTTGACAGAAAAGAAAAGAACATAGCAGAGTATGGCTGACAAAGAGGAAACAGAACACTTTTCAATTATTACCAAAATATTTGTGCAGACTGTGGAATGTCTAATTACACCATACTCTTGGTCTCTCACTTCCAGAGCCAGAGCAAAGCCAGCACTGTCAGTATAGCCATATCTTTCAGTTTCAAGTCATTAGTTTACCCATTGGTGTATAAATCTCTTCATCGCACTGTAAGGTGGTGGTAATTAGTTACTGTCAGTGCAGTCTATGATATACATCACACAGTGACATTCAGGAACACTCGGGGAGTGCACGTCACTAGGGTAAACAGAGGGCTGACAGAGGGCAGCTGCTGCCCTGCTGTCTCTGGTGAGCCACAGTATTTACCACTCTGATGCTCCAGCCGGGGTTGCCAGAGAACTGCCTGGTCTTTGGGACGTCCCACCCCTCTGGCTGGTCTGGTGACCAGGACAAGGGGGAGCTCACACTGCTATGGGGGCTCCATGCACCCTAAGGTAAGGGAGGGCGGGTGAGAGAGTGAGAGAGAGGGAGGGAGGAGGGCGACAAAATGCAGCAACTTAAAAACAAAGCCAGCGAAGAAACAAAACATACAAAGAAAGATGTTAGAGAGATGTGGTGAGCTTCTAATGTAGCCATCTGGGAACTACTCAATACACATCCATGTATGCAGAGCTACAGTATTAGAAAGCATCAGATGTGCAAAAATACAGTTATGAGGTTATGTTCTATGTTAAAGCCAATCCTCAAGGTTTTTCATGCAGGAGTCTAAGAGGCATGTTTCTAATAGACGGTTTTATAAAAAGGCAAAATTGGAAAAGCACAACTGTGTTAGTTGCATTTTAACGCAGCATAATTTGCCAGGGCATCATGGCACCATACAGCAGCAAAGAAGCCGCGCAGCGTCTTGCCATGACAACCATGTACGTTTGGCATGTTGACAAAACAAGAGGAAATGCGTCAGCGCGGCAGCACGAGCGCATCAGACAAAAGACAAAAGCATGCTGGACTAAAGAGGAGCAACATTTTAAATTTCTGGAATAAAATTTCCCCTGGCCTCGTGGAACAAATTAGTTCGAGCCATATAATGTTTATTTAAGAGATGAGATAATGTGGGGGAAAAAAAACATTTTGCAAACTAAATTAGTCTTTCCTCACCAGCATCATTCATAATATATTATAGCCATGGGTGTAATTCAATTCCCATTATTATTCGTTTGACAGACTCTACATTCTACTACATTTAACGACACTTGGATACTAATATTAGGAGATTAAAAGTTTCTTCAGGCATTAGTAACCAACTGCAGGTGATAGTGATAATATGGAGATAACTGGGACATGATAATGGTCACTGTAATTTGTAACTTATTGTGACAACAAGGTGGCGTGTGTAATGTGGACATGAGAAGAAGAGAGTGACTGATGACAATGCCACTGAGGTGGATTATGGTGAGAACTGTTTCAAAAACAAAACAAAAAAAACAAAAAAAACACAATTCCTACTAAAAAAAATAATTAATACTTCATCTCAGATCTGCATGAACAGTGTGACTGACTGGTCTTGTGGTGACAAATACGCGAAGAGGGCACAGGGAAGCTGAGAGAAAGCGTCATTAGCCATACTGTCCTCCTGCTATGCTTAGTGTGCTGCAAGGTGTAACTCGACTGAAAGAAATAAAATAAAATAAATAAAAACATAACTGAAAAAAAGATATCTGAACCATATAAGCTCCTTCAACCACCAAAAAAAAAATCCTGATCCACCTTCACGGAGCAGGGCCCAGAGAACACATACATCATTTAGGAATACACAAGGTATGAGCACCGATTATTGGTCTTTACTGATGGGTTTATTATTTGGGCTGGGACAGTGAATAAGGCAGAACGAGCCAGACAGTGACACAAAGTGAATCAGCGGTCTTCTGTGACATGATAATCCAGGTTCCTACCTGTTTCACTCGTGGCCTCCCAGGAGAAAACTTCCTCTTGGTGATGGCTGGCTTTCCCATTCCAATCTTAGGGGTAAGTGGTATAAGTGTGGTGGTGGGTATTACACTGCTGTGGTCAGACAGTGAAGGTAGGATCTGAGTCTGGGGTGGTTCTCTGGGAGATGTCCCTCGGCCCAGAGGGGAAGAGTGGGAAGGAGAGGAAACCATTTCAGCCAACCTTTCCACAGATGTCTTCAGTGGTTTCTCCTCTGAAGACAGGCTGGAAAGCGACAGATTAGGGTTGCTCTCCGGTGTAGTGTACATCTCCTCTGATGTACTGGAGGCTGAGGGCTTAACAGTCTCTGCCAGGGTCCTGTGAAAAATACCCTCATTTCTCTCCTTGAGAAGTTCTTTTGGAGCAGTTTCCAGGAAAGAAGCCCCGACTACATCCATACTCGAAGGCTGGGGTAGTGAGATCTCCATTGGTTGGTCCGAGAAAGGTACTGATGCAGTACTTGGTTCTTTGGTGGTTGAGATGATGGCCTTAAAATCCTTTGTGCTGGGGTTGGCCATGCCCTCCTCAGGGCAGGCCTCTGTCTTTGCTGGTTTGATTTTTAATGTGGTATCCTGTGTCTGTAGTGACTCCATAGAGAGCTGGGCTGGAAAAGACTCAGACCCCTGGTTGGGAGTCACTGAAGACAGGGAACTCTCTGTAGATGTAAGCTGGGCTCTTGCTGCTGGTTTTGTTTCTGTAGGAGAAAATATGCAGTGGTCAGAAGAACATATATGAATCTCTTTACATCATGTACATCATTAACAGATGAAAAAAAAAGCAGCATAATGTTATGTTAATGGTTTGAGGTAATGAACCTCACACCATCAGACTTTACAAAAGCAATCACTGTTTGTTGTTGTGTTGCATTAATGCAAATCAATACGAGGTTCCACAATGCTGATTCAGTCGTAAATATGCTGTGTGAACAAACCTGGTTTGAATTCTGTTAGAGTTTTGTTGACAGAAGGGTCAGTAACCTGTTGTTCGACAACGTCTGCTTCCACTGAGACTTCTGAAAGAGAAAAAGAAATAATTATCAAAAAGATTATTTACCAAAAAAAGGATATCTGTTCATTAATAGAGCCTGGAGAGACTGGAAACACATTAGGATGAAGTGATAAGGGAATAAAACAAAGTGGACCATAGGGAAATGCTTGGATGCCCGGCAGGCAAACTCACTGAGAGAAAAGAGAGATTTCTGCCTGTATCAGTTTTATCCAAAATTTAAAAAGTAAAACAAACAAGACCATGCTATGATGTGAATCCCTAAGACGTAGAAACCTTTTTCCCTTTCATAAAACCACTGAGCGTTTTTTCTCTAAAAAAATAAAAAAGGGTGAACGTGGGCGATAATCCTTTATAACCTGTAATTTAACACAAAAAGGAAAAAAAAGAAAATTGTGCCTTGCGCCAATAAATGGAAAAGGCATTTTTTTATAAGGTTCAATATTAGCATAAGTGTAAAAAAAAGGTTATACATTATACATATGGATGTGACATTAATTTCACTGCTAGGATTTAATGGACTGTGGCATTAGCCTCGGTGAAAAAGGATCTTTTGAGTAACAAGCAGTCACAACACAATGCATAAAAAGACAATGAGACAAGCCTTTATCGTGGCTACATTTTAGCATTAATCTAGTGCATCCAGCCTCCTCTCTCCACTTGGTTTTGTAGTGTCTCCTATCCCCTCTCTCTCTCCACTTGGTTTTGTATTAAAGACATCAATACATTTGGCTAGTCTGGTATGAATAGAACTAGTCATTCCTGGCTATCAGGCATCCACACATCGAGCCAATATTCTGCCAGACAGCCTCTGACCGTACAGATAGCCTAGTCTTAACGAGACGCCCACCATTTCAATCCACAAGTTCCCATGTCACACTGATCCTGACACACACATGCACCTGCTAAGCATCTCTGCCAGGGAAAGGGGTAACCATGACAACCAACATCCCAGGGTCTGTGTGCTCTGGGCTCATGACTGTGCAGCTTGCAGGTGCTCATCCGGTGCTGATGCCAGAAAGTCAATTAGGAGATGGGCCTCCAACCATCTCCAGCCCTCAACTATTGACCAAGCTGAACACACATTCTCATTCATATTAACACCCTGCTTCCTATATCTCCTACAGTGAATAAGGTGATGGTTGAGATAAATACACGGCTTTGATTAATGCAGCACAGGCCTAAAGCCAGGTCTAACTTGCAGTCAAGAGAATGGATTGAACAGCATCTGTCAGTTGAGTCACGGTAAGCCTGCTGTTAAACTCCAGAGTGGTGGAGAATCCTGTTAATGACTTTAATTACATTACATGTGCAGGCGTTTGGCAATAGCAGCATAGTCGTGATCTCACATAACAATGCCAACAATGAAGAATCTGGAAATATCTAAGTAAATTTCAGCACGTTATTAAAATAATTTTCCTCCTCTCATTTAGTACAGGATTACCAAATATGCTGCAAAAGATAAATTAACAATTTAACTGTTTGTCTACAACAATATGACACGCGTAAAAGGGGATAAGAAATAAGCAGGTAAAGCTCAAGTCAATCATTTTTTTGGTGGTTGACATAAACCTCCTCGAGCTCCTCTTAAATATATACACAGATCTCATGTACACTCATCTTTAAAACCACAGTGGGAAACGCATCGCCTTGCCAGTGAAATCCAAGGATGAAGCTGTTCATGACCACAGGAAAAAGCTTGTAAAATGAGAGCACATGTGTACGGCGAGCGAAGCAAGCAAGCTGCGCGAGCAGTCGTGAATGAGCCAGCGTAGCTCCGAGGCAGGTTTGCAGACGGGGGATCTCATATCATCACCATCATGCTTACTCCTATCCAGTCTCTCCTGCCAGTGGAGTCTGCTGTCTAGACAGAGTGGGCAGCATGGCTACCACTGGCATCCCCAGCTCACCGTTAATTTCCTTCATACTCCACGCCACTGCAGGCAGAACTCACGTGGACTCAAAGCGGAGATGCAGCCTTGAGCTTCACACAAGCAGAAATCGGCATCAGTGTTGGTACAGCTCGTACCACAGACCATCACAGAAGCATCATGACCAGATCATCACCTGTTGTGAAGGGTGAGGTTTATATAGGAGTACTTATGCTACGATTATAGATTTTGATGGTATAAAAAAATCCCAACTCCATAAATGTAACGCACAACCTTCAGGAAGTATAGAAATCTTCATGCAGTTTTAGAGAAAATGAACAAAGAATTGAAAACATCTTTTATGCAGACGTTAAGCCCTTGAAAGGATTACATGCCGTGAGTGTTTTTTAAAACTGTGCAGTGCTCCTTTTTACCGCTTTGCTGCCATTGGTTTACGTCACACTGAATGCCCAACTCATAACTCGCCACCACTTCATTGACCGTAAATGACAGAAACACTCTGTGTAGCTGGCTGAGCCTTTCCAATTACAAAACCATGACGTTTTAAACCATGGTTAATGGTGAAATCAGTTAATGGCTGCATCCCTGCTCTTTGACATGGAGTTCGAGTTACGCCCCATGTTTCCATATTGGTTTCGGACTTGAAAATAATATGGCTAGATAAAGAAATGTCACTGTAGATTAGTGATACTGTACGTTGTCATTCTCTTAGGGTATTAAAAGGGAACCGCAATTAAGCAACAGCTCTTCTGTTCTGCTCAACGAAGTCCCTGAATCCAATAATTTACAGTGTGTATGATATATGCACACGTATTACAGACATGGTCACAGCGCCTTAACAAAATCACTCTCCGTTAAGTAGCATTAACAAGTCTGGTCTAGTCTGAAGTTAAGAAACTTCAAGTCAAGTATGCGCAGCCAACTCTCTGCCTCAAGTCGCTCTGTGCAGTTCCTCGGATATGCACTTAAGATAAATTAAAATAAATAAGTGCTCTCAAGTCTCAATTTGTCATTTATATAGACAGGCAGCACGTACTACCTCCGCATGAGACAAGAAGGAGACAAAGTACTGTTAGTTTTCCAAAACACAGAGTTACAAAGACAACAGAGTCCCTTTAATCTGTCGCTAGTAGGACACCATCTGGTTATTGGAGAGTCCTCAGAAACATCCTCTATATGAAAGAGAGAGTGCTTCTCTCTGGTCCAAACAATCCTTTCATTAGCAACAACTGTGACTTTCAGAACTTCATCAGCACTGACACTATGCACCAAATTTCGTGTTACATGGCCAAAACTTTCAACCGCTTGTGCATAGCTAGAGGCTAAATAAATGAACCCTGAACTACAAAGCTTCTCTTTCATTTTCAATCATATAACCCGGTACTTTTCTGTATGATTTTTTATGATCAAAAAAAAAAGTTACATTCCTTGGCTCTACCTTGCAATAACAAAATATGATTAATATGCTGATAAAACAGTTAGTTTCTCAGGAGGGATGCTTGGGCATAGAGGAAAATAAAGACTTCAAGATGAGATAAGGAAAGAGATCAGAGCGGTTATCTTCCTGTGAATAATCTAACCTTTTTGGAACAAAGACCCACCAGGCTTCTGGGCTGACGTGGCCAGCCTCTCCTCCTGGACGGTAGCCTGAACAGGCTCTGGATCTGAGTGCAATGGAACAGCGAGTAATTCCGGTTTGGGGTCATTGTGCATTTCAGGAGGCAGCTGAGTGCCAGGTTCTAGGTCCGTGTGCTTTTTAGCCAGCTGTAGGCCAGTCTCAGAGTCTGTGTGCATGGAGGCTGACTGAGGGCTGAGCTCTGGGCCGGTGTCCATATCCTCTGCCTGTAGCGCCTGCTCTGCAGCAGGAGACCTGCAGTTGGAACAAACATAGTCCTCTCTGGGGTGGATTTCTGCTTGGCCTGAGTTCTGACGCTCGCACTCCAGGTGTAGCCATCTGAAAAGAGTGCACAGGCATTTTAAAGGACTGTCCGACAGGGATTTCTGTGAAATCCTGAAATGTGACTTATTTATTACTGTGGTTTTCCTAGTGTTTTTTTATAGTGTTACCAGGGAACATACATTTGCCACAGGAATTAAAAAAAAACTCATGTTCCTTACCTCTTACAAGTGTGGCAGAGGAGTAAGTCTTTCTGATGCTCAGGGTCCAGGATGCAGGCACACATGGGACAGCATAGAGCAGGGTCCTGGTTTTGGACGCAGTTCTCACACAGCAGACTGGTGTGGTGCCATTGCCTGCTGGTTCGTGTCCCACACTGGATGCATACTCTGCAGTTCTGAGGAGCAAAGGAGGGCTTCTTTACAAACACGACACTGGAAACCATTCAGATCCAATGTAGTATGAATACAGCGTTTCTGCTATACACATTTGGCACTTAAGTCATGGAATGGGAAACAAGCGTGAAAGCTGCCCAGACCCACAGCGAATGTGCCTGACCATGATTCTTTTCAAAAAAACATTTATGAGGTGGAGATGGGAATATAACTAAAAAAATATCAATGTTTTTAGACCTTGATGAAATGGATTCACAAGGACAGTTTTGCAGTCAGAAGAATCATTTAGACAAAATAGTTTTAAATAAATGCCATCAAGTTTAAAGACAACAGTACAAACATTTCATTGTTGAATATTATTAAGACCTAACTATTTTTAAGATTAAAATGGATAAAATGTCAGCATCAAATTAATCAGGTTCTGGCTACTGTGCATGACAGGCTGCCACATACTGCCAAGTAGTGTTACAAAAAACTGACACTTGAAATCAAAACAGGCTACTAATCCAAACATGGAGCATATCTATGAACTTTTGCGTTTTCCTGCTTCGTCTTAAACATTTATTTGGGTTATTTTTAAAATCGATCAGATTCAGTTGTGTAAAGACCATTTCATTTGCTATTTGTGGTCAGTTTGCGTACACAGAATATAGAAATGTCCCACTGTTTTTCAAATAACCGGCTTTGTTGAGCACACAGTCGTGAACAACAGAACCACAAAGTAAATGGCATCGAGCATATTTGACGAAATATCCACATCGACAGTGTGCGCCAGCAAGCGGAGCTGCTTTGTGTTAAAAAATTCACAACAATTCTGTCCATTCAAAACACTGTTAAGGACGACTGTCTTCATGCTCGGAGTGAAGGCTAAGAGGCTGAGACTCAGACGCTGCCCAAATTTTGCTTAAAAACTTTCATGTGCGATTATTTTCCATGCACAAAACATCATAAAACATGATAAAAGATTAATGAAGAAAAAATAAAAGTTAATTAAGCTGTGTTTGCTTAACCCACATTTTGTTAACTTATTCAGCTTTCAAACATAATTAAATAGTTTTATACATTTTTAATGCAGGGCTACTTTAGGCTAAATGTACTCTATGCAATTGTATCACGAAGGCAAGGGGAAAAAAGTCAATGGATACCATTATGATATTTTAGTCTTCAGTAAGCCTGTGATAAAATTACAGAATTTTATGAAAAAGCTAAAGGGGATTGAACATAATGATTGCTGTTTAATAGTCTTTATTTTCCTCCTAGTCATGGTCATAAAACCTGTTCATGAAAAGCCAACCAGCACTCACTTTCTCTCTGCAATTTATTGACTTCACCGAGTTCAGTAGACTAGCCAGCCACTCAGCTGAAGTAAGCTTGTTTTTCAAGCACACCCTGCCACTCTCTATCATACTCTCGTACATGATAAACAACATTTAGAAGAACATGACGGAGCACTGAAACTGGAACCATGACTTATTTTTCATTGACTTCTCCTTCAGCAAGATGTTCGCACTCAGAACAAAACTCCCATGTGGGCAGGCAGTGGGAACAGGGGTTGGTGGCAGGCACCGGGGAGAAGCAAGTGACAAGGGATGTGTGTGGGTTGTGTTCCTCCTGTGCTGAGTCACATAGAGAAAGAAGCCAAGTGTGACCTTTCATCACCTGCTGGCTCTCTCTTGCCACGGCCTCCTTTTCGACCGCAGAAAACTGCGTGGTGTGTTAACCAGCTGCCTGAGTGACAGGCACACCATTTACTGGTGCTGGTGGTGAAGGGTGGAGCTGAACCAAGAGATGTGTCTACTTAATATGCAGATGCATGTACACACACACAGCGTTATCTTATGGTGCTGACGCTGAACTGAGGCCTTTGAAAGATCAGCTGGTGTGACTCACTTCTCAACCACAGGATGCACAAATACAAACCACAATCATATTCTCACAGGTTTTCATATCTTGAATATGTTTCCATTGAATATTAACATCCAGACACAATGCCAATTTTGTGTTGCCATTTGCTGCAAAATCACACCTGGTGGAAACAGGGCGGCACAAAAAAATATAGCATTTTAAACACACCAATCTTTATTTCATATTGCCTTGAATAAACAATCCGGCATCATATAAAGGCTTTCCTACCTTACATCTCCATCCGTTGGTGGGAAGAGAGTCTATAGCAGGTTGCAGACAGAAGGTATGGTAGCCTTTGTCACACATGTCACACACCAGCATTTTAGTGTCCTCTCCTGGGTTCCTACAAAGGACAGAGAGCGAGACGGTTGTGTGAAATGGGGGAGCGTAGAACTTTGACATACTGCACATAAACTACAAAAGCTACAGAGGGTTTTATTTACAGCCGTCACATGGATGATCACAGTCGCTGTGTTTCTCTTGTTTGAACAGTCATCTTAAAGAGGTTTCCTGAACAGATTTTTTCTTTTTTTTTTTTTTTTTTTTAACAGAACGCTTTAGTTCTCTGTTGTGCACTTGTTTCCCTTTCAATTTTCAAACCAAGACAAAAGCACATCAGGGGTTTTCTTTGAGATTTTTTCATCTTTTGTTTGAACTGATTTTTCTGTTTCTACAATTCTGGATGTCAATTTTACAGCAATCCTATTTGTTATCATGTTATTGAACAAATGAATCAGAAGAGAGATGCAGCCTTTTGCTGCTATAACCAATATGTGCTCCCTGTTCTTATATTTTAGAAAATGGTGGAAGAATTTCTTGTTTATGTTTTAGTGTACCTCTTGCTAACTTAATATTGTACTTCTAAACAACAGAAAAATACAGTCATCCACAATAAACACCTTCCAGCTTGCCAGACCAGCTAGAAGACAGCCTGAGCATTGTACTGTGCCTCACTGACTGACTACCTATTGTTGATAAACGCATACACCAGATGCATAACTTATAGAGCATAAAGTAACTTGAGGGGTGCAGCTGTGCGTCACAGTGTGGGGGTGCTACTTCTGTAATTGTAGGGTTGGCAATGAATAGGGTTGGGAAACAAAATGAAAGCTTGAAGGTTAACACACAAATGGCCATTACCTGTGAATCACTGGATGCATTTGAATTAATTTTACATCTTGAAAACACAGGTAAGATTTTCTATAACTTTCACAATAAAAGCTACACACGGGTGTTTGTGTCCTAAACCTAAACAATTCTAGGGAATGGGAAAATGTGAAGCCAGTCTTAGCTGCCATCCCATTCATCACAGTTTGGGACAATATCATATCATCGTCATATAATGAAGCCCTACTCATCTTGAAAAACACCATGCTATGTAGAAATAACTGGTGGTGCTGGGGTTTCTATGTAAATACAGCAGTGAAAGCTCAATGGACATTGTTCACCTAAGGCAAACAGGCCTGGTTGCTAACAGAGCTCCTGTGCTGTTTAAATAAGGTCAGAAGTTACAAGACTGAGCTTCAGGGTACAACATCCAGTTAGCTCCTTGCAAAACCACAGAGGTAAACAAACCAGCAGTAAGCACCATGCCTGGTAGCGAAAAAGAAAAATACTAACAAGAAAAGTAAAAGCACAGATAGAGAGGACAAAAACATTCAGTCCGAGATACGTTATTTAGGTGGGTAGGAAGGTGACTCACTTGCATGTCAGGCAGATTTTGCACTCAGGGCACTGCCAACCTGCCCTCCTTAGAGGGGTCACGGCCATGTCCAGGCATATCCCATGGTAATGCTGACCACAACTGGTGCAGAAGAGCTGGTCCAGTAGGTCCCCTGGGCTATCGCATAGCGCGCAATTTACATCATCTACAACTATGGGCAGGAAAAATGAAAGAAAGAAAAGGGCTTAAGTCAAGGAAATAAAAGAGATAATCGGCTATTAGACAGAACAGCTGATGCAAAGTCAAGACTTCACTTATGTAAATGATTTTTTTGTTTTTTTATAAACATACTATTTATCTAATTCTGCTCAACTTACATTTGTGAATGGCCAATTCAGTGTGTTCTGGGCAGAGGAGTGAGAGACTCCTGATATCCTGAAAAGTCCCAGCTGCCCCCGCACAAGGGTAATGGTAGAATTGAGCACATCCTTCAGCACAGCACTTAATGGATGCTCCAAGGCGCTTACAGTATGCACAGTGCTGCAGAAACAGAGAGCGAGAGATCATTAAACATGCCGAAAAATGTCTTTATCTGCCACAAAAATCAAAATTAATATATTCCACGAACAGCCAAGAAAACAACAAACTCTAAAATATGTGCATAACACATTTATATGAGTGACTGAGCTGATAAAGACGGGTAAAGACGGACTTTATTATCTTTTTGGGAAAATGGTAATTTTATACCTCTGTTTTAGCTACCAGATGATCGCATTCATTACAGAACCTCACCCATACCCCATTTCTCTCAGTTCTACGTGCATGCACTAATAGCCATTTTGGAGATGAAGTGGAAGACTTGCTGATGGGCTACACCACCGATGGGCTGCAAACGCAATCGGAGAGCTGTGAGCTGTGCCACTACTAACACTGGGAGCTAAGCTGCCATGAGAGCTCAGCCCCGTTGAGTGGCGTGACCTTTTCCCATTTCACAGCTGAGAGATCCACACTGCCGGGCCGACCTTTACCAGCCAGTCTGATCCATCAGCTTTGCCGTGCCTCAATGAAGCAGTCCCTTCCCTGCTGCCCCAACACATTAGGATGGTGTTAACACCTATTACTCCACGGATGTTCTCCGCTGACTCACCTTTGTGCTCCCTGAGTCAATGGCTCTGTCCACATTAAGCAGAGATTGTCCCTCGCCCTCACAAACACCTTCGGACCACAAGGCACAACTCTGATGTGCCCAGTATTGCCCTAAAATTTGAAGACATAAAAGAATGCAACAATAACAACTAGTTAATTAAATGAAATACACCATCTAGAGCAGACTCTGCATCAACATATTGAATGTTTACAGATGGTGCATTCTTGAATACTCTCCATTAAATGTGCTAACAATCCCTGGTAAAAAAAAAATCTAAGTAAAAGTGTCTATTGATCTTACCTGACTCAAAGAGAGACTGGACATTAAGATCTTGTGGAAGGCCGACATGAGAAAGCTCATCCCAAAATCGACTGGCTGGGTCTGGTTCTTCCTCGGAGTTTTCAGACCCACTAGAACAAAAGAGGTTTGCAGAGAAACCGGGTCAGCACAGGGTTTTTTTTTTTTGTTGTTGTTTTTTTGTTTTGTTTTTAAGCCAGCTTTAAGATATGCAATGCAAGAGAAAGACAGTCTGAATCAATTTAGGAATGTATCAAGAGTAGAGGCATAAAGGTAGTGGACGATGTGCAGTTTTTACAAAAGCAGAGAGATGAAGACCGAGAGAATGAGCTGGGGGAAAAATGTTAGAGAGCAAAAACAAAGCTGTGGGGGAGGAGGGAGGAGAAGAGGAGGAGGAGGAGGAGGAGGAGGAGGAGGAGGAGGAGGAAGAGGGCCATCTTGTTTGGTGCGTGCACAAGAGGCTGGCTGTTCTGTCTCATAAAATCTGTTGAAAAGGATGCGTTTCCCCGAGTCCCTGGCTTGCACTAGTGAGCTGCATAGCATGCGGAAAATGTGGAGAGGGAGCATTAGCATTTAAAAAGGACTTAAGTTCCAGTAAACAAACCAACGGCCAAAATCAAGAGACTGGTTTCTGGAAGCCTGATGGCACACTCATGACAAACAGCCTTGACAGCTTATTGTTTGTAGAACAAAAAGTTTCATCACCAATTATGAAATGATCTTCTCCTGCTTTCTCAAATTCCCCCCCCCCCCTGCTTTCTCAAAGTCCACCAGCTCTGCTCCTCTGACAAATCAATATACGATTTCTCCTCCTGCCCTATGCTCCCTCCTGTGCCTGTGTGGCACAACTAAGGAATGGCCCCAATGACCAATCACATGGCAACAGCACAACAGCTTTTGGTTGGCTTGGCATGCTGCCAGACCGATATTGCTCCCACTGCCCATTACGTCACCGGGAGCCCAGAGACGCCCCAACTGCTTCCAAAGGACCAAAACAAATTAGGCAGCCGTCCAAAAGAGTCCGATGAGGGTCTTTTGTTGGCACAGTGTAAAAATATGTGACACACACACACAGCAAAGGTTCATATGCACCCTACACCTGATGAGGCATCCCTGGGCCCGGGGACACTGACTGCTGAGACAAAGTGATAATTTAGGCTTCAAATGCAGGATGACAACACAACCTGCTAACGGAAAGAAGCCCTTTAGCTTGTGAGGTTTGTGTGTTTGCCTATGCTCGTGCATGGGTAAACATGTATGTAGAAGTATGTGGCCATCTATTAACCAGTGTGGTGATGGTGCTTACTGTTTTCTGGGAAAAGGGGAACATGTAATTTCACCCAAAATTGAAGAAGACATTTTTTTGGTCAACAGCTAAAAATTTGGTCACAATTAAGACAACAAGCCATCAGTCATTTCTCCACCAGTATCCAGTTTGCACAGAAACAAAAACCCTAAGCAAATTTTGATTTCTTCCAACAGGAACTCATCACAGATAACTTTACTGTTGTGGCCAAAACCGTCAGCCAAAACATTTATAAGGACCGTGTCTGCCAGGCCTACTTACTTTGACTTTTCCCTCTGTCCTGAGGTGGTCTCTCCGGCCATTTTTGGCTGAGTGGTTTTATCACCATCACCGCTATCGCTCGTCGAGCCTCCTCCACCCTTGTGGCTTAAGAGTGCTTCAAGCTGAGGAGTGGTGCTGAATACTTGCAGATCCCCCTGACCCAGCAGGCTACGACCACCGCAGTAACAGAAGGCACAGAGACGCTCACTGAAACAAAGAAAATGGGTGGAAAGGGGTGTTTAATTATATATACCTACTGTGAATTAATACAGTGCCACGGATGTCACAATGAATTAAGGCCTCGTTCTTCTGGCAACGGTTTATTTGTGAGGCAGAAACACACACTGTCTACACATTTATTTATAAAATAAACCACTCAATAAAAACACATAGTATACAAGCACCTTTTCTCACATGTACCTATAAGATTAAATGTAATAGTAAGCAAAAGAAGATTTTGTGTGAGAAAAGGACTTTGGAGAGAGCACAGTAAAGAAATACGAAGATAAAATAATGGCTGGAAAGTTGGTAAATAACATGGATGGTAAATATTTATCACGTTTTTAAAGGGATAAGACGGCCTTGTTAATAAGGTCCCAGGAGATGCTGCTCGTCTGCTCTCCATCACTAACGTCGATAGCAAAGACAGGCCGTGAGATTGATTACAACCTTTTACAGAGTGGCACCTGGGAGGTGAGCGCTGCCTCTATCAGCTGATGACTCTATTTCAGTTCATCCGTGCATGTGTACACAGCAAGGCTAACAGCATGACACATTGCACAATTGCATACTACGGCTTACACTTGTAAACGTTCGTATAAACACAAGGATCTTGATTTCTCAAACAGTTACGGTTCAGGGTAGGTTTAGTGGTTCTAACCTGCTTTTAACTTCTTTACTCGCTGGGACAGATGGTCCTGCTGAACTCTCAGCTGGAGGGCTCTGGGCCAGAGGGGAAGAGGGCTTGTCCTCCTCTGGCACCTCAGTGTTCACCACGTCCATGGTTTCCACTGGCTGGATTGGCATTTCTGATGGTACCAAAAACAAATAAATAAATAAAATCATTAGTTAGTAAGAAATGACAGTGCATTAAATCCCTCCGGAGCATTTGTGAGATTGCTGCCCATTCAACATTCGCCTCCATGTTATTAGGTGCTCTTCAATTCATTGCCAATTATGACTGTCAGCATGCAGCCTCTGACAGATACAAGCTGTCACAGGGCAGGTTGATTGTATTCTAGTCAGTTTCCTCCAGGTCAGAAACACAGCCTTTATTAGTGAGATGGATGGTAAAATATGGGGACCATATGCTCAAGCGCTGATTACAGTAAACCCACTGGGAACATCAAGCTCGTGTACAGAATGGCAACAACAATGGAGAAAGGGGGAAAAAAAGAAAAAAAGAATCACGGCGTGACAAATTGTCTCAAGAAGAAGGGTTTAATATTACCGGGGAAGATTTTGCCTAAAATACAACTACACGTAATTTTGTTGCCATAATGAGCGTGTTTGATCTAAATTCCAAAAAAAGAAAAAAAAAAAAGGGCTCAATTCACTGGGCTAATCAAATAAAACAACTCCCAAACGTATCTCTCACTGAGACTTTGGGCCATGCAAAATTTTTATTAACGTTTCATTGAGATGTAATTAGGCTAATACGGCAATGATTCAGTGTCATCCAATGGAATTACACAAGGACAAATTCAAGCTCATTACCTCCTAATAACCGAACATACCTGTGTAAGACTTCTTATGGTCTCGGGATGAGAGTGACGTGTTGGAAATTGAATATCCTCTTTGTTTTTTTCTAACTAAATTTGAACAATTACGCTTGTTATTCTGCTAAGCATTTAATACGTCACTATGCTGCAATTTTCAAGGCACACATGTGCGTAATTGTGTGGTTTGTGTAAAACATTTCAGTTACGTTGTACAATGACACAAATTGAGGGTCATTTTAAGCCCGTGTTTTGACCTTTTCACTGCACAGATATACTCTGGTTGACCTCAGCTGTGCAGACACACCTCGCTTTAAGGACGAGTCTGTATGGAGGCTATATAGTTCATTTTGACATAAGCCTGGAGGCAGACAGACTGCCGAGGGAACCACTATGGTTTTAGCAGACACAGTGGCAGACTGAAAAGGCAAAACTCAAGTGCATGCTCTGTTCTTTCAAAACAAAAATAGCAACAACATTTTGTTGAAATGCTCTAAAAACACTTAATAATCACCTATAGTTTATGTAATATGTAACCACTGCTAGTAAAAGTAAAGATAGCCACAGGCAGAATTTCATCCCCCCAATATCTCCGGCACAGAAACAGGGCGGCACTGAGACGTATGAGAATGGGAGGCATGGTCACATGATGTGATGTACACACATAAAAAAGCACATAAATGGGTCTGGAGAGACTGATGGGATTTTAAAAAGCTTTTAGAGGGCATTAGCCTTGGGCTCTTTCCCGATGCACCTCAATGCCAATCTCGGAGCAGAAGGAAAGATGGAAGCAGTAAGGGGAGGAAAAAAAAATACACACCCACTGCAGCTTCACAGCTCAAGCTAAACCCTTTCAATTATAGTCCTGAAGTAGAAGCATGGGGTGCCAGAAAAAAAAGCTCTCATCCATCCTTCTCCAGGAGAGGGAGACTCCTCTACCTCTACTGAAATACCCATTTGAAGCACTCTCTGCATGAGGCTGCCTGGATGAGCAAGTTCAAGTCATATATCACTCCCTACATAACCAGTGTGTACATAATGGATCAAAAAAAAGGGAAATGTGAAGTCTCACCTGTGTCCTGAGGGCCTATGGACTCTGTTATCTCAGTCCCATCCATGCTGTCCTCCTCATCCACAACAACCCTCCCTCTGGTGCGACCCCTAGGGTGAAGGAAGAGACACAAACAAATAAATAAAAGGCAGCGAAAAAGAACAAGACAAGAAAAAAAAAAGTGCCTGGGTTTGCCTCAGAGGAGGATGGGGGTGGTGGTGCGGTCATGAATTAGTTAAATATAGTCACAGCTGTCACTGATTTTTAATGGAGGCACTCAAGCCGCTGGGCAAGGCGGAAGGGTGGTAGTGGGGGGTTGTACAGTACAGACTGGTAGTATGTGGAGTTTAAAGATGGAGGCAGGCCAATTGGGATAGCAATGTGATTCAGATTGGAAATTAAAAAAAAAAAAAAAAAAAAAAAAGACACTAATGGTTTTAATGTAACATCGTATATGTAGGGTTATGCAGCATGATAACGAAGCCACATTTATTATTGCTTATACACCATAACTGAAATGTGTGTGTTCATCTTCAGAGTGACATGGAACAAATACCTTCATCATTGATAGCCCCCCTGAGGGATAACGACTCAACTGAACATGTTGTAATTGAATTTCAAATCACAATACAGACATTACTTATTATATGCTAATAGCTGTGTAATTTAAGACAGCAAAAACAAATATCTCATCATGAATGTGCATGACTAATGTTTGGTATCGGGGAGACGTATTGTTTTATGCAATCACTCATGACTGGGGTTTATGTCGCATCCCAATAAAATGGGCATTGTTTATGGAGGCTTTGAACAAAACCGATGATGCGGAGTGTACACAACAACGATAATTAAATTTACATCTTTGTAAACATTGAAAACATGTTAGTCTTTTTTGTTGTAAAAACACAGCACATTTCATTATTATGGTGCTTTAAGTGAAAGCTACAATATCAATCACCGTTTTAATGATTACTCCATATGGGAAAGAATTACCATGGATTACAGACACAGAGATAAATCTCTGAATAGATGGTCGAGCCCATCAAGAAAAATATTTTAAAAATGACAAAGCTACAACCTTTTATCATATATAATCAACAGCTATTCTATACAGTATGTTGACAGGAAACTACGTATTTGAGAGTAAGAGAAAGCACACTGAACCTCTAAAAATAAGGCTTGGTCTGTCTCTACTTGGGGTTTTGGTTAGATGCGTCACAGCTGGGTATGTATGTACGTTGATACATTAGAAATAGGGTGATGGTTACGTTTTCAGAACAGCGGGTTTGTGAAAAGGTCAACGCTCCAACGTTTCATTTTTCACTGACTAATGCAAAGAAAGTCGTCATTGGCAAGCTGCAAGTCATATACAACACATTTTTGAAAGGCCTATTTGCAAAATACAATGTATAAAAACCAAAGAAATATCTTAAAAACCCAACACAGCACTTAAAATCATTAAGGTTGTTTGATTTAGTTTTAAAAGCAAAAGAAAACGCTCTTTACAAAACACTGTTCATAAGAACCTCACTGCATTTAAGTGAAAACTCATGAACATGTCCTGAGTAATCAGTATTGGCCTCAACTGTTTCTTTTTAAAAATAAATTAGTTATATGAAGCTAGATACAATTTATTACTTACTTTAGGGGTGGGTGTACGCATTTTGGTCCAAATTGGTGAACTACGCTTGATGAACCAAATAATAACCGTGTTATTAGTATAGTACAGCTGTTTACAGGTGGGCATGTACGAAACATAACTTAAAAACATTTCCAAACCTCATCAGCATTGACCTAGTGTCTGGTCACATTGTTAATGTTGTTTATATATTCTTTAATAAGAAAATTTCCTTGTAAAAATATTAATTATGGCAATTTTGGATGTTTTTTTGGGAGTCACTTTCGTTTGAAAACTTTGGCTTCTTATTTTAAATGTTAAAATGAATTTTGTTGAAAAAAAATAATAATTTACCTTTTGAGAAATATTTTAGTAAAACTACCATTTTGGTAACAGTACCAAAAGTAGGTATTGTACTGGCAGTAGTGTTAAAGAATACCCAGCCCCATCAATTTATGAATAATTTTGTGATAAACCTGGAGCAATGCTGACTTTTTTTAAATTTCGTTTTAGAAGCTTTGTGCCCTGGTAAAACACTACAAAACATTCCTAACGCACAATGTAGCAAGCAAGTGAACCATGGCACAATATGTTGCAAAGATAGCTGAAAAATGCAGTAAAACTTAAGTGTGCAGGCGACCAACACTCAACACACATAATGATGGACACAATTCAAAATATATAAAACCATCCAACCAAAGCTTTATATCTAGTTATATATTTCAATGCAGAGCTATTGAGGTGTCGGACATATTGTACAGTAGTAAATTCGACTGTACTTTGCAGATGTGGTTTGAAGGAAGACGTAGAAGTACTGGATCAGAACTGTGGACTGGCAAATATTCATTATTAAAAAAGGACTGGACTGAGATCTAAGGCAAAAAAAAAAAAAAAAAAAAAAAAAAAACTTATCGGGATATCCCTTCTCACATGTCTACCTCCTGTTGAGTGACCCAAAAATATCTCATTACCGCTCCTTTTCAAAGATTTTCTCTCTTGAGTGTCATGTTAAATGTAAACTTAGCCTTTTCACCACTTCTCCCCGTCATCTCATTAAAAGACGCCATCACTATTTTGAAACAAGAAAAAAAAAAAAACCTATCCATTATACAGAAAGTGAAGCCTTTCCATATCTTACTGAATGTGCTCCGTCAGCATATCAGACTTCCATATGCCGGTGTGCCAACTCATACAGATGCACACACGCACACGCACACACATACACGCACGCACACACACACACACACACACGACTCTCTGTTACGTACAGTATGGAGAGATCTGTCAGTGTCAGCATCCTCCAATGGGAGCTCTGTTAAACTAATCTTGGAAGCTCCATGTGGAGGGGATAATTGTCATGGATACAAATTAAATAGCAACATCAATTGTTAGCATGCTAAGTGGGGAGAGCAAACGCAGGCCAAATGAGAGCAGCATGTCTCAGGGGTAACTCGGGAGGATACAGTGGCTTGGCAGTGAGGGAGGAGATGCAGTGATTGGGGGGTGGGGGTGAGGGGTAATTTTCAGTGCCACTGGAGAGAAAAATCACAAATGGCTAGATGCCAAATCAACCCCTCCCTCTAAATGACTTCCATATCAAGATAAGGAGCAACCCTAAAACCTAAGAATGACAGAAGAGGCCTCTAGCAAACCTTGGCTTAAACTTAATTACCTATAAGCCCGAGTCAAACATAAATATCTTAATAAGGTGGAAACAAACTCTAACGGCTAACAGCTGTGAAGGTGCAAACAGTAATTGCTGAGCCAAAGAAGGGCTGCCTTAATGTCTTTTAGAGATATGAGCATGGGGCACAAGATAATTTCCAACAACAATAATAATTTTCAGTCTTGAATTGGAATTGTATTTGCAAAATTTTCCAAAATTTACTCTTATTAAAATTCAAAGATTTACTCATTTTTTTAAGGTCTTTGTTCAGTGTATTACTGCTTTCAAGAGGAGCTTGTAAAGATGGAAGTAAAAAGTATGTCTGATAAGACTAATTATATGCATTTTCTGTATGATACTTCTCCTGGTTAGTATGAGAAAGAAATAGAAATATGTAAAACTACAGGCTACAGTCTAAACCCAGTTAAATGAGTTTACAGCCGCAGAGATACAAATGTTTCGAGTCTGTCTTGCAGGGTTTCCTTTACATGTTCGCAGCAGGCTCTTTTTATCGTACGCAGCTAATGACATTCAAGTAGTTTTTTCATTCCAGAAGGCAAATCAGAAACAGAAATTAGCTCTGTGTGACATTTTCATCCAAAACCACACAATCCGATGCATATACACAAAGTAGCTGCTGGTGGTGACGTCTTTACCTAGACTGCTAAACAACATTCAGCTGTAATTATATATAACTACACTAAAGGCATCAAATTTCAGCACTGACACAGTCAGTTATTTCACTGACAAAATGCTCAAGACTAACATTCAACCCCATACCCTGCACAACTTATCCCCCCCACAGTCCCACCACAGGGAGAGAGAGCGAGAGAGAGAGAGAGAGAGAGAGAGAAAAAAAGGAAAAGGTGAAAATAATGCTGTGGTAAGTAGTCCCAGCTAGCACGGTGCTGGCTGGAAAACCCGGTAAGGATCGTGCTGCTCTGAAATGGATTCATTAGCAGATGGAGCGTGGGCAAATCTAGTAAATTCCAACAACCAGGTCTACAAGAGCGATTTCTGACACATCCTCCTTTGTCACAAGCAAACTGGCTTTTAACACTTAACATGGGTAATTTTAATATTTATACACACTGCTCATTTCCATCAGAGGTGGAAGCCAGTTGGTCTGAACACAAGATTGTTCTTTGCAGATAATTAATTCACAGCTCTGTTAAGCTGTTGTGCTCTCAAGTGCATGTAATTGAGATTAGTGTGTCACCTATTACCCTACAACAGTCACTATGGTTTGGTTTTCTAATCTGCCAAACAGGTAATGTCAACCAGTCACCCATTTGCCATGACCAATAGTGAGATCACAAATTAGGGTATACTGAATTGGCTGAAGGTCTGTCCACAAAGCTGATCACTGAGTTAGTCAAAATTAACTCACTGTAGAGGTTTCTTGAGGTGCAGTGGATCTATTTCAATGAAATCTAAGATGGGATGTATAATTGTGTATCAATATTGAGCAAAGATAGCTGTAATTATTTTAGCTCTGCAACCCTATAAGCAACTAGTTTTACTTCTGATTATGGCAACCATTGCAACAATATAAATAGCTGTAAGAACAGTAGAAGATGAAGAAAAACACATTTCTGATGATGGTACGTTCTTGACCAGTTCATTAACATGAAGCGATTCAAGTCTGTCCCAGTTCATCCTTCCTCTGTGGCATTAACTGGATGCTTGCAGATTAAACGATTCATTGGGAGCAGGGTATTATGATTGATTGAGAGGACACTAAGGAGAGAGTTAAGAACCCTGCAGGCATTATATTACAGAGCATAGGTCTAAGCTGCATTATGTTGCTATGGAAGTCACAAGGAAGCCGGGACAATACTTCACAAGACATTTCTGTGCTGGCGTTACCTGAAAACAAGCTTTTTAAGCTTGCCTTTGAACTGTTGATACTCCTATATGACAATGATTTTCATTAAAAATCTTTAGCCGTTACTAGTTAAATGACCAGGACATGACGCGTTTTGAACTAGCAATTGGTTTTTGAGATTTTCCATTCAAACACAGAGACATTTTAAAAGATACTTCTTTGTTTACTTGACTATTTAACAATAAAATGTTTTAAATCTAAGCAAGTTTTGTTGACCTACAGTTTATTGTAGGTTATGGTAATCAAAGAGTGACCACAACTATATTTAAAATGTCATGATAAATCAGTTTGATGGATACCTGTCTCTCATATCTTTGTGGGTCATGCACAAGGTTCAATTAATTCATTCATTTTAGGTAAAGTGTCTTCATGACTGCATACATGAATGGGCCATCTTAATGGTTCAGATGCACCATGCCTACTCTTATATCTAATGGACAAAAGAGGGGACAGAATATAATGGACCTAGCATCTTGCCACATGATAATGGAGACTTATTTTTAAGTCTCCATTATATTGGCAGCACCACCTGGCATTAAAATACAAAGAGATTACATTGGATGTCAAAGATAAAAACTTACTTCTTTCTGTTCTTAGATGTAAATGAGGGTGGGGCCTGGGGTAGGATAGGAGCAGCATCCTTGCGTGGCCTGCCACGTGGTCGCTTGTCTGCGTGGGCAGGGCTTCCTGTGGATGTGGCCCCTACACTGCTTGAGGGCGGTGAGGGTCCCTGGTCAGAGGGTTCCACAGTCTTATCCTCTGATGACATTCTGAAAAAAGAAATGCAAGAAAGATGAGATGATGATAGGTGTTACACAGTAAGTTTGGAAAATTAACTCAACATTTCAAATTTTGAGAGAGTTGAACCCCCGTGCATTCTCTTAGTCGTGAAAGAAATCCAGTTCTGATCATACACAATGGGAGTGAATCATCTTGGATACAGTTTATTTGCCTGGGGTGCATTACCGTTTTCCCTTCCCCCACAATCCCTGCATTTCACCTAAGATTGAAAAATATCCAACTCTGAGCATAGAAATGTTCATCAACTCAGCTTTTGCTGATGTGAGCAGGAGTGGTAGCAATTTCCACTTCTTACTCATTGCATTCTGTCATCACTCCACATCCAGCCACTCCGGGTTTTCCATTTGCTGCAACCCACCCACTGAAAGAAAACCCACTACAAACCGCTCAATGGTAAATATGGGGAATGCTGCCCTTTAGTTGCATATTATATTGTGAGGAGAAATGAGGTGGCATGAGTGCACTGTTGAAACAAAGGCAAACAGCAGAGATGGTGAAATGACTGTATACCGAGCTAAAGATCATCCTATGCCATTTTACCGATGTATCTATGCCTTTAATTTCTCTGGGTTAATTAGGCCATTGTCAGAAATGGTGCAAAATCAGTGAACAAAGAAAAAAGGAGAAAAAAAAATTAGATTCACTGGAAACATCAAAAATGAACATTTTGATCCACATTTACCTAGAAATCATATATCATATTATATAGCAATATTGGGCTATAAAAAAATCCTATACTGTGAAAGATTATCATCATCATACCGCCCACCCCTAGCATGAACTCAGGCAAAGACGTGTCCACAAGCTCACTCTTGTTGAAAACATTCGAAAATTCATGGTTATCTTTCGCTGTATTTCCAAACTTCATTCATGTACAGTGGTAAAAGCAAAAAAGAAAGGGTCTAGTGGAAAATAACCTGGTGAGCTTTTAAAGCAGTTTGAATGACTGTACAGTCGGCGTAAAAATATCCATTGGCTATTTGCATCCAAAAAACACAAAAACACTCCAGCAGTCAAATTCCTACAAATATAGCCAGACAAAACATTTATTCACAGCTTGCTCATGAGACGTAATTGTGCCCTAAAGTGACAGAAAACACTCCTGCTTTTTTAAAAATTGTCACGTTTTACACTCACCCCTCTCACATACCCTAGTCCAATCAGATATCTGAACAGATACAAGCATTTCTTCCATTAGATCATTGGGGAAAAAGGAAAATTGAGGAATGGTTTATGTTTTTTTCTTGTTTTAACAGTGTGACTGCTCTACATTTTAATGATCTATGTATGTCTAACACTTATCTATTCCTTACAAGTTCAGTGACAAAGTGTTGTGGACCACATGAGTGAGTTCTTGTGGTTAAAAGGAAACCACAAAATCACCGCCTTTACAAAAAAAAAAAAAGTCTTTGAACTGCATTGCATTTTCAGCCACTGATTCTATAGATGGTTGATCGATGCATCATTTTGGCAGATGAATCTGCACCAATGGAACGCTGTACAACCTATCGTTGTTGGCGAAACTTGGTTCTACTAGTGGCCAAAGGCCGAACAGCCTCCTTCATTCATGCAGGGGCATAACCGTGGGGATCGGCCAAACACCAGTCAACTAAGGGATTATCTACACTGGCTTTTTTTTTTTTAAACCAAAAAGGGCGCATCTACTTACCATTGGAAGAGGCTTAATATATCCTGAGTGTGATCGTCCGTAAGTTTGCCAAACCCTGGCAACAAGCCAAAAAGGCTGTAATTCATAGTTAGGGAGCTGACAGCAGAGCACTGGCTGGACTACAGGAGGCAACTCTGGAGGTGCCTAAGCTTGTCTATTAGACGCAAGAGGCATCACTTGGGATTGTTTTCGTTGGCCAGTGGTTGTGTGTTGAGTCTCAGGCTGAGTATTTTTGTCTGCTTCCTGAAATCCTGAAATCCCAAAGAGGAGGGTTTTCTTTTTTTTTTGTTGACAGAAGGATTCATTTATTGTTAGTTGAACTGTGGCTTTTGTATTATGCATTGACTGCATAATACACTGAGGTGGACTTCAAATCTTTGTGTGTTTTGTGCTTTTTATTGTCTGCTGGTGTCTTTTGAAAAACCTGGTTGTTAGTGATTGTTACGGGGTCATGTACTGAAAGACATGGGTTGACTGGTACATAACTAAAATTTCTATCTTTGTCAGACTCTCTCTGACTAGTACCCTAGCTCCTAGTCAAACCACAACTACACATCACCATTTTACATCCATCATAATATCAGGGTTCAGGATTAATTGGCTATCAACTTTTCCTGCTCCAAACAATTGTAATTATTATCTGCCTTTAAAAACTCATTTTCAGTCGACTTCTTGTTGGTGGGGAAACACACTGCTTTCTTTTCCACAATGGTTTCCGTCCTGCATAACTCTGAAATGTGTCTTCAAAAGGTCACTTTGCTTTTTGACTCTGTCAATGAGAATACTTAGTTAACCGAGTTTCCATTGGTCGGTTACTCACAGAAAAAAAAAATCATAAGAGCCAGATTTGACACACATTTCAGAGTTTGCTGTTACTGCACCAGTGGGAATGCACAGTATTTTTCTATTGACTAATATTTCACTTGGCAAGTACAAAATAAAATTCAAAAAGTGTTTCTGTTTATTTGATAAATATTGTAAATGTTAGACCTATGTTATACTATGTTGAAATAAAGAAACTGTTCTCTTTGCTGGTTTTTCCTGATACATTGAGAATCATTACCGCTTTTGCCATTACCACTGTCGTTTACATGCAGCTCACTTCTTGTACGCACTTGTAAAATTTATGTTTTACATTCTTTCTCAGCACAGTGGCAGTAGGGTTATGGTATGGGCCAGTACAAGCTGCAGACAACAAACCCATGCGCAATTTAAACGCATACAGATACAGTTACTCGTTCCTGAAGCCCATCGCCTCATGCAGCGATATGTTAATGGAAAGCCCCATGTTGCAAGGATCCGTCACAATTTGTGGGAGCTGAAAATATCCCAGTTCTTGCATGGCCTGCATACTCATCCGACATGTCACCCATTGAGCATGTCTGGGTACTCTGGATCGGTGTGTACGACAGTGTGTTCCAATTCCTGCCAATATCCAGCAACTCAGTAGTGATGGGTCATGATAGGTATTTGAAGGATGGTCAAATGGGTCACAGGTATTACTGAATACTATGTTTGCTTAGAATGCCCATTTCCTACATGTTGGTACAGCCATTGAAGAGGAGTGGGCCAACAATCCATAGGCCACAATCAACAACCTCATTAACTCTTTGTAAAGGATATGTGTCACACTGGAGTCCAAGGAACACCAATGCAATAACTGGAATGGAAAACAACGAAACAATTGCTGCATATATATTTTCATTGAGTGTATAAAAAATAATATCATCAACTAGTTCCTAGCTAGTCGTCTAGGAAAATCTCTGGTCAATGGCTGGCCTAAAAAACAACCCTTATTCCAACTTAGGAGCATTAATGGACCATTCCAAGGTGGCTATGCCTAGTGTTAACTTGGAAGCCATGCAGAATAAATAGCCAAAATTACTATTTTTGTTGGGCCTGTGTAGCAGTTTGCTCCCAAGTGAAACCAGATTGGATTTTATGTTGATGCAACTGAGATAGTGCATTTGCATTAATTCTGCCATAAGTTTGTTAAATGTCTATAGTTCTTTACACAAAGTGGGGGATATCTGCGGTGTCAGAAATTTGGCTGGTCTAACTTGGAATTACAAGTCGGAGGGTGATGTGAACAATTTTTCCCCACTCAGCTGCTCATAATTACAGTTAGACGATATGTCAACATGATGATGATGAGAGACCGCACCTAATGTTGACTATTGGCCATTTCCTATGGATTTCTCACAGTAAGCAATTCCATTATGAAAAGCTCACCACTGCAAGTAAAACCAAAGATAGGTGCCAAATTTAAAAGAAAATAATAATAAACATGTCATAATAAGATGTTGGTCCACCAAGCGTTGCCATAACAGTTTCAATGCTCTGCTTGGTCTTTCGAACTCAACTGGAGGAGAGAACACAATTTTTACAAAATATATTCCTTCATTTGATGTTTTGCTGATGGTAGATGGTATTCAACTGGGTTGACCTGGTAAGAGAGCACAGGGTGTGATTTGTTTAATTTTGATGTTTAAACCATTCAGTGACCACTTGTGCGATGTACAAAAGCATCTGAATTTGTTATGCTTCTCATTCATTCTGGTTTTTATTTGAATTTGTTTTTATCGTGTTTGTTAATGTGTTGCACAAGTTGTTTTGAAAAGTGTTTTTGCCTGCACATGTGTGTCTTGTCAAGCCTCTCTCAAAAAGCCAGTGCTTTGACTGTACTGCATAGAAGTGATGCAGCACAGAGTGTTTTCCTCATCACTGACAGCTTAATTGTTGCACGTTAAAAAGTTTGTATAAATAAAAATAATCTTTTTTTGTTTTCCAGGATGAAAGCACTGTCAAAATACTAATATCACAGGAGTACTGTGCATGCATCTAGTTCAGACAGCAATGGCTGACTGCAGCTGCTGCTGTTGTGCTACTTTTACTATGTGACCAATGTACACAAGGACCTCCCAAGACCTTTAATAAACAGTTTAATACATTTGGGTATCTAGCAGTTGGTGGAAAAAAAACAAACAAACAAACAAAAAAAACAAGACAAGACTAAATTTACATTGAGTAACAGTAAACATGTTGGTTTAGGGTTACTGGACATGTAAACAGATCACTGTTTGCTAACTTAATAGTTAACTGTTTGACAAGCCCATATTGGTGTATATGACGGCTGTGTTTCAGTTTATGTTTATTTTCTCCCTCGAACCTTTTTGCATGCGACGTCTAATATTATACAGTCAAACATACAACTTACTACACTTGATGGTGAAAATGTAAACATTTGATAAGATGAATCACACTACTGCTTTTAACAACCGCTTAACATTTCCAGGATTAACCTAAAAATAAAGAAGGAAGACAGAGTACCCCATTTTTATCCACATCCTTTTTTCAAAAAGCAAAAGTAGTGCCATGTTTTCACTCAACAGTAATACTGATTACTGACTGCTCCTTTTACGAAATATAAATGCAATCAAAAAAAAAGAAAAAATCTCACCAGCTTGTTTTTTCTGTATCACAATGCAATTACATCAGACTACATTATGACTATGGATGAGTCATGAGAAAGTCAACTTTGCTTGATTTTCAGGTTTGCAGTAGAGCAGTTTATAAACTACAGTGGCCCGGATTTGCTGCATAACAATACATGCTGTGCAACTTATTGCACATCTGTAAAATGTAATGTTGACGCTGAGGGGATATGTCATCTAACTTTATATTATATAAATGTGCTGTTGTCTTTAACGTTATTTTTTTTTTTAATTGCTGCTATAGGGAACTAGTCATGCTGTTTTTTTCCTGATGGTAAAAATCTCTTTCTCTTATGTGTATATTGGCCTCCACCAGCCTCCGGGCTCTATGGACAGATGGTGGTCCAATAACACCAAACACCACAAGAAATATTAGTCATTACAATGGGTAGACTGTGTGTACAATTATTCAGAAACTATGAATCCGAGCTTAAATCCTTGGATGACAAACAGAGACTTACACTGTTCCCCTTGGAAAAAAAAAACTGCAAGTAACCAGTGATGTAACAAAAAAATTAGCTGGATAAGGAGCATTTTAAAACCAGATTTACAACCAGGTGAGCCTGAAGTGAAAGTAACGAAAAATAACGTTGATTGTTAGGGCATGTGAGGGTGTTAGGATCCGGTGAGTGCAAGGCAGTCACGACCACCACAGGCACAATTGGAGGCGATGCTAACGTTAGCTTTTGTTAACTCAAAGCTTGGGCACAAAGCAGTTTCACACAAGCTAACGATAGCTAGCCTGTTGTGTTGAACTCCTGATCTTTGGCGACCACAGACAAAAAAAAAAAGTAAACACTGACATCGTTTAAAGGTGACCGGAAAAAAAGCAGAAATAAATGTAGCAAAATTAGCAGGCAGTGGCTAATTGGCTTAGAGATACATTAGCCTGTTAATACAACTTTGAAAGGAGAGGGGGGGCTCACATAGCAAACAGGTTACCTATGGTTGCAGTTAGTTGGCCAACTCATCTTGTAACAAAACACCAAACATTATAGGCAACTAATCACCTAATGTTTGATATAAAAAGGCTAACTTAACGGGTAGCTTTAATGTACGCCAACTTACAACTGAGCCCAACACACACACACACACACACACACACACACACACACACACACACACACACAAAGGCTCGGTCTATTCAATGAAACGGAACTGTTCTGGGGAACTACAATGCTCCACAAAAAGTGAAAATGATACCTTATACAATTACGTAAGCCTTTATTTCAGCTTTTCGTTGCAGGCTAACGTTAGTTGTGTGTGTGTGTGTCGACCGTGTGCGGTGTTGTAAACCGTGAACGTCAGCTCTGTATTTACGGTTATATAGCAAAAAAAAAAAAAAAAAAAAAACCCTCTGAGCCTTTTTCTATTGAATGTTCCGTTGAATAGACTGAGTCATGAAAGCCAAGGCGGCGACAAACCCCCAACATCAGACTGGAGGTGGATAATGTTGGCTCAGCTTTACTTCACAAGGTGAATACCAAAGCCTTGCACGATAAAACAAATTTAACATCTCACCGTGGCTTACCTTCCAGCCCCTATGAATAGCGAATTATCCTCTTCATGTCCAAAATACTGAGGGATGAAACGTCGCACTTTTTTTTTTTTTTTTTTTTTTTTTTTGTAATCACCCAGCTAGCTAGCGAGCTAATCTTTTAGCTAGCTAGCCTCTCTCCAATGAAGCAACACCGCGATTCTCAAAAATGCATCACGCATATCATCGTATCCCAACGTTGCAATGTTATTCCCAACTTTGCCCATTTGATGCAAAGGCAGATGATGTAAATCCAACAGAAAACCGCTTCACTGGCTCACGCATTTGGACCGGAGGAGGAGGTGGAGGAGGAGAAGGAGGTGGTGGTGGAGGGGGGGATCACTTTCCTTTCTCCAATGACAGCTGTCGTCGCACGAGTTCGGCTTATATAGCTAGTTGGTGTTAGCCACCCAAGTAAAAAAAAAAAAAAAAATGTTCTTACCATTAAACAGTATAAACAAATCAAAGCCGAAGTCCAAGCGCGCTTGCAGCAAAGCAAAGCAGAAAAAAAAAACAAAAAAAAAAAAGTCAACTCTCCGTGAAACGGCAACTTTAAACGCAGAGGATCCTCCTCAACGAATGTACAGCGACGCGCGACGCGAACGTTGGTTGCCGACCGCTTGGTTGGCAACTGGTTCTATTTTCTTCAGCATCGACAAGCTGCGGGACCAAGCGGCCAGTCAGTTAGGAGACTCTCGGCAAGCCAGCCTGCCACGCAGTAACAACCGCCTCCCGAGACAGGTGAAAACAAACGTCAGCTTGCCAGAAATCACATCCCGCCTGCCACAGTGGCCGAGCAGCGAAATCACTGTGAAATATCACAAAAAAATTAAGTTGAAGATGACGCTTCGGTGTACTCTATAACGGTGGCCATATCTAATGATAAGTGGCACCGTAGCACAGCCCCTCTAGGCTCCTCAAAAACTAGTCCCGCCTCCCTCTACCGCAACAACGGCACTCAAATCTTTACAAATCGGCGTGGCCGGTGGTGAAAGGGATGTTTCGCGAGTGTGACACGCGTTTTATAACATCGATAACGAGACATGAAGAAAATATCACGTAAATCGTTTGACAATTTCTTCAAAATACTCTCTGACCCTGCGGAGGGATATGGGCATTTGGTAAATAAAATAATGGCTAAGGATGGCGCGAAAAGATGGAGCCTGGATTTGAGACTGGCTTTGGGAGCGGGATTGTCCAACCAGCTCATGCAAATCTTCTCCAGCAGCAGCAGCAGCAGCAGCAGCAGCTGTAGTGACTCCAATAGTCGTCAGCCTTCTCCGGAGAAGGACAGGAAACACACAGATGGATTAACTTTAATACGCGAGTACAGTAGTGGTTGTTCAAGGCTCGCATCCATTCAGATAAGACCACGACTACATGGAGCTCCACCGGGCTAGCCCATGACAACGTCCCCCCTTTCCTGCTTTCTTTCGCTCCCTTGCACACACACACACACACACACGCACGTAGGCTGGTGCAGGCTTTGCGTTGGGTGTTGGGTAGTATAAGGGTAGGCTTTGCAAATTGGCAGACATGCTGTACACGCAGGGGTTAAATTTCGGAAAAGCCCCCAGGGGTCGGCTTCCAGCAGCTACACATAATATGTAATGTAGCCGGTGGGTGTTTACGTATTTACGTGCATTTTGCTCTTCTGGGACGGTTTTAGTTACAACTTATTGAGTTTCTTCGAGTGAAGCCCTGAGAAAATTAACTGGAAAAATAAACACAGCCCTGTCCCTTTCAATGGTAAACCTTTGCACCACTTTCCTAGACCATGAGCTCCCTCTGCTGGCACATATAACACAAGTTACACAGTGCAATTTATTATTATTATTGTAATTAATATTCAATCAATCAATCAAGTTTATACGTTTTTTTTTACGGTACCCAAAGTGCAGATACATAACAAATAAATACAATTAAAAGTGCTGTAGTGCTGCAGCGCTGCAGGGTATTAAAAACCTTCCAGAAATACATATAAAAGAGCAATATTGATAATTTGGAGGCATTGCAAACAAAGCAAATATCAGCATGCAGATGATTGACAAATTATGCATTTACATGATAAATGCAGAAGGCACTAGTATAAATATTATCTGGAGAATCACTTTATTTTACTATATTGCATTAATGGAGAGATGCCAGAGCTGTGAACACTAAGAGGTCCGGTGCCTTGCTCTGTAGTGCCCAGGAGGTGAACTGGCATCTTCTAGTCCACACACTGCACCGACTCATCCACGTCCCCACAGACTGAGCTCTTGAATGTTATGCCATTACAGTCATCGGATCTCAACCCAAATGGACACCTATGAGAAATGTGGGAGCGATGTGTTAGATAGTACTCACCACCACCCACCACCACCAGATCATCAAATGTGGGAATGGTATTCATCATCCCCCCAGTAGAGTTACAGAGACATATATAATCTATGCAGCACTGAAGTTGTTCCTCCTTAATAAGACCTTAATAAGATGCTTGACAGTACACGAGGGAACAAACCAAACCAAAAATATAATAATAAAAAATATCTTTGAAGTTTAACAGGAATGATGTCAGTAAAACTTGGATTTTAAATAAACAAAGTATATTAATCTATATGTCAATGAGCAGGATGGGTCTTTGGATGTAAAATGTAGTGTCAGTAAGGGTTTGGTGGTCAGTTAAATTTGATTTCTGGGCAACTTCAGTTGCCACTTCAGCTATTTTGCTTTGGAAATCAATGAAATATGTGCAAAAAAATAAAAATTGTTTATTCATCAAATAATTCATCATCAGCATTGCTTCATGATATGGAGGGAACATAAGTAACTATGTAGACTTCATCGACATTTCTAAAAGTATCCATTGCATGCATGTGGCATCAAAAGACTCATTTTTGGTCGGCAGTGATGCTTGATGTCAGCGCGTGAGAAACCGTACGTACTGGTGTCACTTTCTAAATTATGAGCTTTGAGCTAGTGTACGTTTACACCACTAACCATTGACCTAATTAACTTGACCCACGTGAAGCTGCTGTTTAGTGTTGTATCTGTGATACTCTTGTACTCTGATACAGACCTGCTGACCAAGACTCAAGACGGTAATTACTACCAAAGGTGACTGTATACCTAAATTTAAAGGGACTGGATACTTGTATTTAAAAAAAAAAAGTTTTATACTGGAACTTAATATAGATAGACTTATCTAGAGTTGCCTCAGTCAATTTGTTTTAATTTATATTAAAAATCATTGTAGGCCTTTGTCATAGACAGCATGTACACATGCACTTGATTTGTATATACATGTGTTGCTGGTCATTGTTTCATTTTCTATGAATTTCTATACACCTTATTTTCTCACCTATTTATGTATATATGGTATAGAAGCTTTATGTTTATGTTTATCTTTGTTGTCTTTGTTTTTAGCTGTATGTCTATTTTTATATTTCTGTAAATTGCTCTTTGTACTGTGTGTAAATCTACAACTTAAAGAGCAACTCTAAACCGGTGGAGTCAAATTCCATCTGTGCAAACACATACTTGGCAAACAAAGCTGATTCTGATTCTCGAGTTGAAGCATGTTGGTATGTTACAGACAGAGGGCAGCATGGCTCTACTTTATACAACACACGTAATAGTAATCAGATCAAATTGCCCATTACAGTTGAACATGAAAAATTCAGTCTGCTGTTTTTCTGCCTGACCAACATTCCTCCTTTCTATCTCTCTTTGTGTTTGTTCATCTAGCTCACCTGTTTGTTACTTAAATATTTTCTGTTGTGAGAGATTTCACTAAGATTTCACATTTCGGAAATGAGATGAGCTCTCTTGTCAAGAGGATTGTGACAGCTTAGAAACTCAAAATGCATACAATATGTCTTTACTGACCTGACACAATATGTTATTACACCTCACCATCTGTTGACTGATGTTCAGGCACCTAGTGGAAGGTAACCCCAACTGAATATATTTAACCTATAAGCACATATTTCTGTTTAAGACTGTTTTCATGCTCATCTGACTCTCTATGGTGTAAATTTATGATGTAAGTTGGTGTAATTATTAGCAGATAAGCATGTTTTAATACAATAAGTCATTTGAGCAAAATAAAATACAATTACATGCTGAGTGGATAAATGCTTAAGGAGCTCTTTTCTAGTTGTTGAGTTTAATTGATGCCCTTTGGCTATCAGCATTAAGGACTCATTTTCAGGAAAATACTAAAGCACTCTGAGTAGGAGATAAAATAGGCTTTTTCAAGGCTAATGACCTACACTTTGCTAGCCATGCGAACCATCATGTGGGTGTTAGGTCTTGAAAGGCAGTGTAACTACTCTGCTATTATATATACAAAATAATTGCCTTCTGTTTACATTGTTGGTTGTTTTCCTTATGGTAATTTGAAAACATGCCATACATGCAGTATGTTGACGATTATGTGCAACCCTCTTCACTGATAAAGGATGTAGATAACATAGTCGGATTTAAAGGTGTCAAAAGAAACATTAGATTATTATTTTATTAGATGATTTCTTTTGCTCCTGCAACAAGAATAAAACTGCTGATAACATCAGAGTTTCAGGCTGACAGCTGACGTTCTTTTCAGGTTCCCTGCATATCTCTTAGAGGAGGCTTTTAGAGACAAAGCGCTGATGCTGCTCAGGGTAGGGCAAAAGGCAGCTGTATAGATAGTTGCAGAATAACAGGACAGACAGCTGCCAGGTGAGCAGATGGATATTATTATTAATATAATAGAGCAGAAACTTGAAACCAGATTCTGGCTGGGCTCTTTGTCTGCAGATGATCAGGTATTATAGAATTCAGCTCATATGAATTCACTTCACAGACAGATAATTATTATTTTCTCTAGTTACATGCAGAACACATTTCAAAACTTAAGTATGTTATAAAAAATTAAACTCAATGTGAGTGCACAAACTTTAAAAGGCTTCAGGATAGGGGATTTGTTTTAATCTTTTATTTCAAAGAGATAAAATGTTTCAATATTTCAGGGACAAATTTGCATCATAATTTCATCTGCCAACAGGGAGTTTTAATGACTGTTACTCATCACAGCCTAACTAGAGAACAGAAATTACAATTTTTAAGAGCAAAACTCTGTGAAGGACTTTGTTTGATTGGATTACATCAGACAAGCAAAATTGGAAAAGTGTATATGAGGGAGAAGGAGAGAATGAGTATGTCTCTTCTTCAGAAATCAAGTCTTTGGTCTTGACAAGCTTTTAGTAAAGTGGAAAGTTTGAAAAAAAAATGTAGGTTTTAGGTAGGTAAATTAGAATCAGTGTAGTGAACAGTACAAACACTGGTAAAAGAGAAGTCAAAATCAGTCTATTAATTATCACCCAAATGATGCAGAGACACAGAGTGGACTGAGGGTCAAGTACTGACCCTGGCCCATTTCAATCAGGTAAGGCAGTCCTAAAAACACAATGTGTATATATCTTGATAACTGACTGCATTCATTTCAAAAGCTGTGCATATTGTGTTTCATTACTTTGTACCACCTCCTGTCCTTTAGCTCTGTGTGACTTTCAGTCATATGTTTGGGTTGACCTAAATAGTCCTTTTGACCCATGAAATTGATTACACCGAAGAATTATTTTTGAAGTGATATAACATAAGAAAATGAATCCCTGCTTTGCAGGGGGGAAATTTTAATTGAAGCAGAGTAGGGATTTGCCATTATTCTGACTTTTGCACAAGCTTTAATGTATAAAGGCCTCAGAGTGCAGTCCCTACTTGATGAACAATTCTATTGCCCATGGCTGGAGGAGCTAATTAGAATCTATTTATAATCGTAGGGGAATATATCCAAAGAGCTGAGAGAATGAAGAGGATAGAGAAAGAGAGAGGGGGATAAAGGAGGGGTGGTTGTCATAAAACCAGTCAGCAGGCTGTGATATCTGAAACCAAGACGTTCACATCCAAGGAGCCAGACAAAATCAAATTAACAGGTTTGCACAGACAAGACAGAGTTTCCTTTTTTCTCTCTTCAGGGTGAAGAAGAAAAGCAGCAGCAGTTTACGGGACACTTTTGAGTAACACACAGGTATAAGTGGAGCAATGAAGAGGGATCGCTTGATCCTAAAGTTTCAAAAAATTCTCATAACAGCTTTCGGTATTCATGTCTCATGTAAAGCTCTCTGGGGGGCCAGTACAAAGAGACCCCTCTCATGAGGAAGAAGATTAGAAAATGAAGTTGTGAAATGTGTTAACCCTGTGATCAAACTACCACAACTTGTTTGTCAAAGACACTTTTGCATATTAAAGAGGGGAAAAAAAATCAAATTCTGTTTTCCGCATCTCTCTATTTAACCTTCATTTGCACTCAGCGGTTGCATCATCAAAGTTACCAACCAGGAGCCGGCTGTGCTTCAGTGCTTTGTGGGGAAAAAAACATGACCATGCTGTCAGCTCTCTGCAACCAGCCACTTATGTTTATGCAACGATATGACCCCAGAGCAGACGCAAAGCACCCAGTTCAATGTGGACCACCCATCATCCACTTACATTGAGGCATTAACAGTGTGTTTTTACTGGACTTGTGAATCACTAAAGTACCCAGCCACATGCACATAGACAAAGTAGGACACAAGCATGAGCAGACAGGTCAATACACCATGCTTTAGTTGTTATTATATTAGGTTTTTCTCAGCCAGTGTTTATTTAACGCCAAGGATACAAAAATAGTAAAAAACCTCTGATCCACTTCTAACAACATGATTCGCTCCACATTGAGAAATCATTGATTAATGCGACAGGGTGAACACATGTGACCAGAATCTAAAATGTGACATTTTTATTTATTACACTCAGGCCTTTCACTATTCCTCTCTGTTGCATCATCTCCGTGTTGTCATCTTTTGTCCCCTTTACTCAAACTGTCCCTTTCTCCCTGCCATTCCACTGAGGCGAGACTTAGCTCCTCTCCACTTCTTTTGAAAAAGCAAAGAACTGCTAGACAGTGGACTCCTTTACAGGCACACCCAAGAGGCCTTATTAAAGCCAAGGTTAAATCCCACCCTGCTCTGTCTTACACTTCAAACTAGTATGCACTCTAAGAGTTCTCTAATATCCTGGATTCTCTGCTGCACTCTAACTCCTCAGAGACACTCGAAGCACTGTACAGGATGGTACAGTAATCCTGGTAGTGTTACAATGAGCCAAGGTGAGATACTTCACTGTTTCTGCTCTGAATACCCAGAGGAGAGGAGAACAATAGGCCATCTAAAGCTTGTGCTGCTTGGGTCAGAGATTATTTCACCTCATTATATGTTATTAGAAGTTGTTTTTCCATTTCACGCAGCTGTTTTCGATATAAGGAGACAAACAGTGTTATTGCAATCCCACATGAGCCTTCAACATTGTAGCCTCTTCTGCAGCGATTTGCTCACTCGTAAAGAAAACTGCGAAACAAGAAAACCTTCGATATGAAATGATTTTGTGTAGCATTATCTCCTGTAGCTTGGAAATTTTCACTTGATCACATGGCACCATGAAGCAGCTTCTTTGCTCCATAAATCAGCTGTCTGACTCAGATAATGTCTTATGGAATTTCTCAAGCTTGCTGCAGCAATAGAGGAGATGAATTCATAGGGCTCAAGTTCCTATATAAACCCGGGAGAAAGGGTACTGGGCCGTGAGACACCAGAACTGATGGTCTGTCCTCAAGTCATATCGGGGATTGAAGTGAATGTGACAGAAAAGATTGAGGTGGGCTTTAGATGAGATCCAAAGCCTGTTGACATATAGGGCTCAGTCATTCCTTGCAGGAGACAGTAGAGAGGGGGTGGACGTAGATGAGGGTGAGGCCACCCTATCTTGTTATCTACTTCATGCAGAGGATGTTTATGCATTAGCATATAGATAATGTGTTATGTCACAAAACAACAACAATAAACAGTTTATGAATGAATTCCCAGCTGTAGTAGAGCTTATACTCCTTTAGCTCAGTTGTCATGTCTATTTGGGTTTAAATGACCAGGTTTCTCATCTAACTCTTTACAAGAGAGTGACTAAATGTATTTCTTAAAATGTTGAACAAATTCTTTAAAAGTAAAAAGAGTAGATTTACAGATCAGGAGGTGATCTGTATTGATCAGTAAAACATATTGATTATCATTAATGATGATTATAATAATCAAACATGATTTGAACTGTAATTTTGCTGCTCTTGGATTTATTCTCTGTTACATGTACTTTCTTATTGTGCTTAAAGAGACAAATCAGATTCCATAATGAGATATTGATCCCCTTAGACAAATTATAAAGGGGTCCATATATATTTGATAACTCTAACTGGATATTCATGAACACTGAATCTTGATACAACATGTCCTCTCTCGTATGAGTCACTGCATATTTGTATGACGAAATGGTCACAACTGTCTATTTACTACTATTTCATGTTCACTACTTTCTTTCATTGTTTACTTTGTTACTCCCTCCCCAAGGTCAAGCATTTAATTGCTCCAAACTGCAGGTTTATTGCATAAAGTTTATTAAAAGTGAACTAAAAACGTCCCCACTTGTAGGAATTTGAAATAATACCACACAATTAAAATAAAAGACATTGTAAAACTCTCTCATTAACAGACACAAGACCACACAAGCACGCACACACACACTTGCACACACACAGACAAGACAGAAGGCTTTCAAAATAAGAGTCCCTTCAAAATAAGAGCCCATTAAAAAGGCAATGATGACACAGCTTGTTGTATTAATACTGAATTTGCTGAGCAGTGTCAGTAATAATGTATGGGGGCTATGCTAATTGCAGAAGCCAGCAGGCAGAAGCCGAGTGGCGGCCATTTTAGCAGTTATTGGCACTTAATTTGAACTTGTCTGTCTAAAATGACAGACAGAGACAGCAGAGCAGCTAGCGCTATAGCACATCAGCATGAACATGCTAATGCTAATTGCTTAGTTAATTGGTGGAGGGCTCAATGTAAAAAAAGGCCTACAGACAGCAAGAGAAGAAAAGAACCACAGAGAGGAAGAGGAGTTGATGAAGTGTACAGCTGCAGACAGGGCCGGTCTTAGCTATGGGCAATGTGGGCAGCCGCCCAGGGCGCAGTCTCCGTGGGGGGCGCCTGAGCGGCCGAAAAAGAAAAAAAACACGCGAATTTTCGATACCGCTCATTAAATTAGCGGAGCAGTCGCCCCGGGAGCGGGCTGTTGACAAGGCAGAGTGGGGCGGCGGACATACTGATGGGGGCGCACGGCGCATCCAGGGGCGCACGGGCGACCATGAGGGCGCACGAGAAAGTGTTCGCCTTGGGGGGGGCAAATGTGGCCAGGACCGGCGCTGGCTGCAGATATGAATCTGTTCTCAGTGGTTATTAGGACTCATAAACACTTCTTTTCCTGCTGCTGTGTGGGCTTCTGCTCTGCACCCTCCTCACCGTTAGCTGCACTTTTTCACATTAATAACACAATGACAGTTACAACCATCAAGTCTGATAAAAGTATCATTCCAGGAACTTCATTTAGCATTAGCATGCTAACATGCTAATGTTAACATGCTAATGTTAATTTCTAGCACGTCAGCGCTAACATGTTAATGCTAACATGCTAATGCTAACATGCTAATGTTAACATGCTAATGTTAATTAGCATTAGCCATTAAGAATTAAATACATGCTAATGATAACATGCTAATGTTAATTGCTAGCGCATCAGCGCTAACATGCTAATGTTAACATGCTAATGTTAATTGCTAGCGCATCCGCGCTAACATGCTAATGCTAACATGCTAATGCTAACATGTAATGGTAATAAACATTGACTATTTGAGGTGTGCTTTTTGGATACAGACCCCCGTCAACAGCCCACTCATCACTCTCAAAATTTCTGCGGGAATTTTCTAGTACTGAATTTGCTGAACAGTGTCAGTAATAATGTATGGGGGCGACGGGGCCAGAGTCAGGCACACTCAAAAATTTTTTAGAAATGTTATAGTTGTGTTTACAATGTCTGTTTTCCATGACAATGAGTGGCCAAATGCATTGCCTATGCACTGCACGGATGCTTGTCAAAGCTATTGCAACAAGGCTATAATATTATAGCACAGATCTCACTTACCCCAATATCAGTGTTCCAAAAAATGTCAAACCATCCTTCAATTTATTTCTGTTATATTCTTTTCTTTGCCTAGAAATATGAATCCTGGTAATAAGGGAGAAATCTGTGACAGTTTGTTGCAAGTGTGATACTCAATACTAGACAGGAAATATAGCCACTCGTACTTTGTGTTATCAAGCTGTCATGCTGTTTGTTTACATAGCGATGTTCTATGATGAAGTGTGGGTAGTGTTTTGGAAGTGATTTACAGGCAAACATATTTCACCTCATTGCTGCTTTTCACTGGACACTGTCAGATGTCATAAAGAAGATTAATAACTAAATTGTTTGTATAAAATTGGCAGGTCAACATGAATTCTATCTAATAAATTTCCTTGAGAAATGCAGCATAAAAATGTATGTATCCCTTCCTGTTTCATGATTTAATAACATGGAATATGTAAATGCCATTGGTCAGTATTCTGTGAGACGGACAAGCAGTCAAACAGAAAGATCTCAGTATCCATCTATCCATCTGCTTGTGAATGTTATCCCTGCACACATTGGGTGAGAGATGGGGTACATCCTGGGCAGGTTGCCAGTCTACCACAGGGCTAACACAGGCCTCAGTAGAGCCAATTAAAATCTGTGTGTTTCTGTGGTTCACCAAGCCTCTGCTGAGAGTTATAGCCACAGTTTTAAAGATGGCCTTTTACATTTGAATAATCTACAATTTTCCACACAGCTTTGGTTCCACTCTGTTATCTGATTAAATGGTTTTCCGTTTGTGTCTGTGATGGAGCATTTGGATTTAAGATTGTAATGAACTCTGTGAATGTTCCAAGTAATACAATATCAGAACCCAGCTGATTAACTAAGTGCATTCAGCCAAGTTACAGTATGTAGTCCATAAAACTGTTTATATTGCATTTAAATAAATTAAACCAGTAACAAAGTTCTGTATTTTACTGTCGATAACAACACCTTGGAAGCCAGGGATGGGGAACAATATTCAATGTCAAGCAAAGCCAATCCAGGTTTGTATTCATCCCAGGTTTGGCAAAGTACAAGGTTGGCAATGTCTGTCTTTTTGTCTGCCAATGTGTTCAGCCTAGACTGACATAGTTCAACGAACAACAATTAGACTGATTTATATTTTGTTCAGACATTCATGGTCCCCAGAGGATAAATCATTACATCTTTAATAATCCCTGACTTTACATCAGGAAAATTAAACTACGGGTTAGATTGCCATGCTATTACAGACATTCATGTCTCTCTCAGCATGAATTGTAACTTTTGTCATGCGCCATCATCATACTCCGGCTTACACTCAAACACCAAAAAGATAAAAAACTAAAGATATTCCATGAAGCCTCTGTTGTAATTTGTCTTTCGTAATAATTAGTAAATGTTTGCATGCTTACATGTTAAACTATGATGGTGAGTGCAGTAAACAATATACTGGCTAAAAACTTGCATTTTAGCATGCTGATATTTGCATTTACCCACTGTGCCTTTATGCATATCCCTTTTTAAAAAAATTAGAGCGAGTTCAGTGAACCTCTCGTTACTAAAGTGGTGCCAATCAAGAAAGATTTTGGTTGCACACAGACCTGCGGACCCTCAGCCAAACCTGGCATGACCCCCTGTTCTTCTTGCAGGCTGTTGAAATCTTTCTGAAGTACGACCACAAAGTAAGGAAGACATTTTGAGGGAATTTCATTAACTTTTGCTCTGTCTGGTTATAGTCTGATCCTGTTCCACTGTGGGTCAGAGCACACTAATCAGCCCTTCCTTTCACTGACAAGATGACAGTTGTAGGATGGTAATGAGTGTTAAATTATGTTTCCAGTCGTCTATATTTTGTAAACTTTGCCTTTCCTTCACTGATCTACTGATGTAAGGGTCCAGATGGATTTCTTCTAAGGGGAACAAGGCCACCTTCAAAATAGGCCAGTTTCTTGAACCAATGCATCTGATGCATTTGATGCATCGATCTATCCTAAATCTCTCACCTGGGAAAGAGAGTACAGTGTGGATCTGTCAATAATTAAGTCTGAACTCATAGGAAATTAAATTTACAGATAGTATTTAGGTTACTGAAGCATTGTACATCCATTGTACATCTTTCCTGCTACTGTAATCTCAAATCACAATCCATTAAATTCATGCATGGTAGGTGAGAGGATAAGGAATTATCAGCTAACTGTTCTGTAACATTGCTACAAGTCACCATTCTTTTAGTATTTGTTGTTGTTGTTTTTTACACAAAGCTACTTTTCAAGGTTGGTCTCGACAAAGGTGGAATCCTTATGAAAAGGAATAGATGCTGCTTTACTGTTCCTGCAGGCTATAAATCAGATAGAAATAAAATAGATTAGTGTCTGCCTATTTGGTTTAAAATTAAGGTATCCTTGAAGGTATCTGGGATTATCAAGGAGACTAATTAGGAAAATATACAAGCGGTCTACGTGAGGGTATTTGTACAACTCTTCCAAAGATCCAGCCGGAGGAGCACAGAGCAGACCTTCATGGTACCATATATTTTACAACAGTGTATTTGACAGTCCAGGGAATGATGCAGTGAACCAACATGAAATGAGTGAAAACTAGCCCAAATTCAGGTGCTGGACTGAATGTGAGCACTGCTGAATAAATCATGGCATCCAAGTCCATTAGGGAATTGACAGAATTCTCTTTGCTGGCTACCATGGGATCACTTCAAAGTTTGATGAGGTAGGCGATGAGACTGCAGGCGTTACAAGCCAGACCAATGTTTTTTTCTCAATGTTGTGAAGTAATCTGCACATAAGTAAAAAGGTATAATGATTGTTTTCTGTTCTGTTCTTATCGACTTATGTACCCACGTGTGGAATGGCAGAATTAAAGCTAAATGTGAACAACACACAAAGAAAGTTTGGTACCTATGTGGGCAGCTGTAACCCACAAACAGAAAGAGAGAAAGAGACGGGGCTTCTCAGATTCTCCTGCAAAGGTGCTAAAAAAAGCAGTGAGAAGAAAAACCCTGCAGTTTGGCAGATCACAGGCTCTTTGAAATGTTAAATATAATCTCAGACATAAAACAATAAAGGTCTTATCTAATCCTCAGCCAAACAGAGTGGTTATCAGGCTAAAAATAGTGTGTGATCAGTGTCAGTGTCGGGAGTAAACACTCTTTGGCTGAGGTATATGTAAACCCCAGGCAACTGATTCAGGTGAAATATCTTTGTTCAGCCAGCTATGATTTTATGTTTGAACAATACATGTCAGAAACAGTGGTTCCCAACCTTTATGACTTATGGCCATTTAAATTCAGCTAAGCCTACTTGCAAGTCTACAGGTTCAGTTATTTTCATTGTTTTATTAGAACATTTTAAAGTCCTGCGGAGAGTTTGTTTGTCAAAGACACGCTCTAAAGTGGAGACTTGTTTATAGTCTCCTAAATTATATATATCTGGTCTCAAACGGCATACATTTTGAAAATAATTGTGAATAATGTGTTATTGTCGACTGCAGATTGAATTTGAAATTAGTTAGGGCAATCCATAAATATTAAAAGATGGAAGATTTGAGTTAAGTTTGCAAAGATAGATGAAACTATTTGGCGAATTAAGTTCGTTGTACTGGAGAGATAAGTTGTGTTTTAACTTTGATGAACTTGCCTTCACACTGCTCTGTAGCTCACTGTGCGTATGCGTTTTCAAATTTAAACACTGTGGGTTCCTGAAGAAGTAAAAATGATTGAATGCAAGAGATAAAAAATCAGCATAACTTTGTCTTGCAGAAATATGTCTCTCTTAAAACTCATGTAAACATTTTCCAACCCCCTCAGATGTGTCTTACAACCCCTTGTGGGGGTCCCAATCTCAGCATTAGACCGCCCCTTCAAACTTGTTTGTTTGGGCAGCATGATTGTGATCGTGAGTGTGGCTCACTGATTAATTGTAACAGCAGTAAAATGTGGTGCAAGGATGCTGATCTTTGTAACAGTGAACAGCGTTATGGAGCACCAACCCTTTTTTTTCCTGTAAAATATTTACACATGCAGGACAGGTTTGTTTTCCAAGCCCAAAGAATCATAAATCATAAACCACAAATCATCACCATCTGAAAATCAAAGATCCAGCAGCGCTGACTGTGGCTGAATATGCTGAGGTACAGTACAGTGAAACTCACAGTGTCTCCCTCCATTCATAGTGATGAATGTTCCCTCTCTCTTTGTCAAAACAACAAAGCACACAGAGACAAAAGGCTTTGATGATGAGTAATTGTTTTTGTGCTGGAATATGTAAACCTTTGTGTGTACAGAGTATTTCTGTCAACCTGAGATATTTGGCTCACTTTTCCCTTTATAATCCCTTCTCATAAAGGCACATAAGGCTTAATGTGCTGCCAAGGTGATGCATGAAGGTGGGTGTCCCCAGAATAATGTGATGGAGAAACACTATCTGAATGATCATTTCCTTTCTACTCAGATCTGTTTGGAGTGTAGAGAAAACATCCCGACCTCTTGATGTCTATAACTGAGAGCATTTCAGAGATGTTGTAGCAATGGAAAATTACTAAAAATGCAGCTCGGATGAAAAAAATTGAGATATTTGTCTGTGCTGTATGTACCACATATGACAGCCACTCGCTCAGAGTGCATGCACCTAATGTTGTTAGCTTACCTCTTCAGTACAAAACACAATGTTGCGAGCCCACTGAAATCTGTCCAAATCAAATCCCATGCTGGCTTATTTTGTGTACTATCTGTCTCCTTTCATCCTTATGTTGACAAATTCCGTAATAAAATGTGACAGTTTGCACATAGACCGTGGAGGTTATTGAATTGTTGGCTCATTTTAGAGATTAATCTGGGCCAACATATTTCTTGTGGCGTTTTGAAAGTGCATAGCCACTAATGGTATGATTTATCCCTCTAATACAGCCACAACACCGACTCTGGGTTGGAAATTTCTCACAGAGATGTGAGATTGTCACATTGCACACCATGTGATGAATATTTACTGTACAGGGCACCAATGATAACTCTGACAAAATCACATAAACAATTTTCACTGTGCCTCAAAACAAATGGACATACTGTATGCAACTGAGCATCTCTAATGTCCCCCAGTGACACAGATTTCACCTTACAAATACATTTGTTTATGTGAGTTGTTTTTCTGAGCTTTTTGTAATCCAAACTGTTTCTAAGAAGTCACACTTCCCATCAACTCTGCAACAAATAGCTCATACAAGAGGAGAAGAGGTTTCACTATCCGCCAGGCGCCAGAGAAAGATGAAGATGCACAATTCAAAATGAATATAAAGATAGGATATATGGACTACCTCCTGCACAGCCTGCATGCAGTCTGTACACACTGTTTCTATGTAAATTCTGAGAATGTGGCTCAGTTAGGTTCAGGTGTAATTACGGCATGGATGTCAGTGAACTGGTAAACAGAAGCTGCATAGACCTGCATGGCTGAAAGACAATCTGACAGGAAGCCGCTCTTGACCACAACCTGAGATTAAGTGGCTGGAAGTCTGAGACCTGCTCCTGAAAGCCGATGCAGTGCTGTGGGTCTTTGCAAGTCTGTGTGTGTGTGTGTTCTTGTATATATGTCTAAGTGAGGACTAAGTTTTAGATCTTGGGAATGAACGTTTTGACTGGATTGGAAGACTCGGGTGAAGAGTTAGGGTTGTAATTAGGTTTAGGGATAGGATTGGGCATACTGAATGGGCTGTGTCTATGATTAAGTTTTGTAACTGATTAAAGAAATAGTCTGACCTTTTGGGAAATATACATATTTGCTTTCTTGGCTGGGAGCAGTAACTTCCTGGAGTCCCAGATGGTTGCCTGGCAACCTCACAGTAATCACAAGACTCCAGTTAGTCACTGTTCGCTACCAAAGAATAGCTCAACACATGTAAAACTGTAACTTGCTGCTTTTTTTCAGCTTGGTGTAAGAACATGTTAATTGGTGAGCTTTAGAGAAGCTGGTAGGTGGATTTATTTTATATTTTTAAACAGAGCTAAGTAAAAAAAAATGTCTTTTTTGTATTATTTCTGTCAGTCAGGTCAGCCATAGACTACAAAGTATGCAGTTTGAGTTTCCCAACTCCTCCTGTCCACATGCCAAAGAGTCCTTGGCGAAGACACTGAACCACAAATTGTTCTCGATGGGCAGGCCCATACTTTGCAGGGTCTGTGAGCATGTGTCAAAAGGTTGAATGAATGTGAATTTAATTGGACTAAGTCACTATACAAATGTACTAGACTTGTGGCTGAGACATGTAGTTGATTTGTTGACAATAAAGGTGTATTTTCTTGCAAATAAAGTATATTTGGATTTGAACAGTTCAAATAGCTCGTATGGCTTTGTAGTCGTTCCTCGTCTTTGTTACAAATAGGTTTTTGAAAAGTGGCTCAATCTCTAAAGTGCTCCTCACCAATAAGTCAGGCACTACAAATGTATTTTAGAGTTGTCATATGACCCGTGTTCCTACAGGCAACTGTGTTAAGTAATTCCAGGCGAAGTGGAGGAGTGAAAATTAATGTCAAGGGCCGGGGTATTGCTGCTGCTGTCTGTATTCAGTCTTATGTCACTCCAACCTCATGTCAGCCCTTCAGCAGCCCACACATCATTAAGTCAAGGAGGTTTTTAAGCTGATAGTGGTGCTTCCCCTGGTCATTCAGGTCATTATCACTACAGGGCTTGGCTTTCCACATGCTGCCAGACTTTTGGAGAACGTACACTTCCAACCCCTGAGATTCTCAGGTCCATTAAATCAGTGGCGGCTCAGAACAGAGATTTATTTATCACTCCACAGCCCATGTGGTCAACTTTGTGATATTCTAATGTGGAAAGGGGAAAGCCAACTGGGAGAAAAATTGGATTTCCAGCAAGAAGTCTATGATTTATTTTATGTCTAGATTGCTGTTTCAGAGGTGGTGATGGAATAAATAAGTCATATGCAAAATTGTAAATCTCGTTTTGAAATAAACTTCTGTATTCTTGCCTTGTTAGTATTAAAACTGTAGGAACTTTGGATGTTTTTTCCAAAGGCAGAAATCCCAAATCTTGTTAAATCAAGTCAAACATTTTTGTAAGTTTTCAGAAGATTTAAAAAGCAATGGCTGCAGCAGATTACAAAAGATACCCCCACCACTTAAGGCTGACCTATATCCTGCCACGCTGTATGTCTATTTTTTGTATGCCCCATGTGAATTTAGCTTAATCTAAATAAAGTACTTATAGACCACAGAGACTGAAACAAGATCTGAAAATGCAGTGCAAGATTCACAGTGCTATCACATACCATCTGAGAGGAAATGCTTTATTGATCATAGGATAGGAACACTGATACTTACTAATGGTCAGCTGATTTCTTGTTCTAAAGATGTAATTCAGTACAGATAATCATTCAGCTGACTTGATGGCATAGAGAACAGAGAGCACAGTAATTATAAATAAACTCTTCACCATTATTTCCACCACAGTTCTGCCCCATTTGTGCAGAGAAAGTACAGAAATAAACAACGCACCAATACAGAAAGGGATTGATTTGTATTTATAGTGAATCTTTCTTTTCGAAATTGGATCATGAGTTAAGTTGTTGAACATTTTATTATGTTTCCAAAGGATTTATCACACCTGCAGATTACTAAAGTGATACCAGACTTTGGAGAAAGTTCACTGAAAGCTCTCTTCTTCTTCTTCTTCTTCTTCTTCTTCTTCTTCTTCTTCTTATATCGTAGGTTTGTCTGTCTGTTGTGATGAAAGTACACAGCTGGGTCATGAGTGCATACATAGACAACACACACAAAAAAAAAGCAGAACATCATGAAGCATATTTGCCATGCAGATTTCCCTCATTCATCCTCCCCCACTCTATTTCATCTGGCTGGTTTCCAATTGATTTGGTTTCATTGTAGGTCCTGGTCCAAAACCTCCACTGCACTTGAGCATTCCCACAATGGTATAACAACTGTAATTGGTCTCCTGCGGCTTTAGAGCCCCTCGCCTGTTTCTTCCATTAACACCACCACAGAGCTGCCAGGCTGCTGTCCATGGTGCTGATCTGTAAATGATGGCTTTGTGATGGAGGTTGCCTCCATGCTGCTCCGTCCTCCGTCACACACACAAACTACTTTATACTTTTTCCTGTCTTATGAATAACTGCTTTTGTGGAAGTCACAAAAACATGTTACAAAACCATGAAATGATCTTTTTGTAGTTATGAAAGGGGAGACAGAAAGCTTCACCTGAATGTGATCCAACAATAACAAGAATGGCTGTGTGGCGTTCTTAGCAAAATATTGACGCGCATTTTGAATTATTTATAACAGTAAAGTTGAATGGACTTATGTATACAAAGTACACATACCTGGCATTGCTGTTTTTTTTATTATCTGCCTTAAAGGGAGGAGATATGTGTGTTTTGTGTTGCCTCCTTCCTATTTCGCCAACGCAGCCCAATGGGGAATTGTCATACCTAAACTGCGTTCTTTGGGTATTATACACTATATTTCTACTGTTCAATTATTTATGGCCCTCACACCAGTGAAATGCAGCAATTTCTTCCTATATTGTCCACAGAGAGTTGTGTCAAGGTTGTCTTTACTGTCATCAGTCCTGTTTCTGGGTGTTATGTTTGATTTGTGATCATAGCACAGGTCTGCAGGGGAAAAGAGGAAGGAAGAAGTAAAAAAAAAACAAAAAAAAAACTGTTCTACTCCTAAAATGTACCCAAATGTCTTTGACTAAATATCAATCAAATTGTTCTCATTAACAAAAGACACGTCTGTCCTTTGTTCACTTTAATTAGCAGCTGCAGCTGAAGTTAGAAAAAACTCCCCAGCCCCGGATCATTAGTATTTGCCAAATGCGCCACCACTTTGCTCCCTGTGGTTTCACTAAATTCACACCAGTCTCTGTAATGAACTCTTTTGCATCTCTACCTCATTAGGCTTACGGGAAGAAAAAAAAAAGTATTAACCGCTGAGGGGCCAGAAGGTGACATAGTCTCATCTTTGATCACCATCCACCCTTAAAAGCGTCTAATTGCTGGCTTGATGCGGAAGTTTTTGACCTGAAACAGAGTCAGAGGGCAAAAGACGCACAGGCTTTTTTCGACACGCTGCTTTGAACTGTATGAACTGATTGTGTTTGCCCCTCTTAACTTGTTACAACCCAAACTGAAAATATTCTGACACACTGAACGGGGCGTGAACATTTCTTTAAAAAAAAAGAGGCTCCTATTCAACTAAGTGGATTCAAACTGGAGAGATAAACGTGGACACTGAAGGGATTGCAGCGGCTCCTCTCTCCTGGGAACTGACACACGTATGTAATTTGCTGATAAAGCTGCAGCTCACTTTTTCTTATATGAATGCGTTATTCTGATTCAGAGCACCAAACCTGCTCATTTCAAGCAACACCTCTGCACAAAAGGAAAAAAAAAAGAAACTTCACTTCGTGTTGACCGGAAACTTTCTGCTTATAATCCATCTTACTGGCTGTCGGCGCGCAGGCACAAAGCGCACAATGTACAGCCCAGCATACTCAGAGGCTGCGCCTATAGCGCTTTGATTCACCATTGGACAACTCGTTTACATAGCTTTACTACAGGTGGGTGGCGTTTCATGTCGCTCGGTGCTGGAATAACTCTGGAGCTCAGCCGCATGCAATAATGAGAACGTCTCCATACGAGGCTTTTCAACGGGCAGGTTTTTAGGAGAAATAAGAAAAAGGCGCAGATATTCTCGTGGTTGCGTGGTTGTGTGTGTGTGTTAGAGAGAGAGAGGGAGTGTGTGTACGAGGAAAGAGAGAGAGAGAGAGAGAGAGAGAGAGAGAGAGAGAGAGAGTCAAAGTTGTGTTCACTCGGCTTCAGGGGAATATTTCTGTATTGCAGACCTTTGCTATATGGGACCATGAACTCATCAGCAGGTGCAGGAAACTATCGCAGGGGATCCATCAAAGGAGAGAAGGTAATTTATATTTTAAAACCTCCTCTTTTTCTTACTCACATACAGCCGGGATCTCTTTTATAGGCATGGGATTTAAAAAATCCACCGTGGCCATTTGGCACAGTGTTATTGGAGTACTTCTGAAGGAAGACGATTTTATCTCCTTTGGCCAGGACTGAAAAGGGAGACGGTCAGAGTCGTGTTACGCGTTGTTTGGATGTCGAGGTGTTGCTGTTTTCCGGGTGTTTTATCTTGATTTCAAACTTTGAGGCACTTTCCTCTGATTACATCAAGTGTTTCCTTTCTGTGTCTCATTGCACATGTTTCAGTATTCTGTATTTAAGTGCAGGGTCACATTTATCTATCTGTTTGTTTGTTTTTTCTTTTTCTGGAGACACTATTCTACAACACATCCTTCTGCTTGTGCCAAGGCAGGAAATGTGTATTCCTTTGTTGTTTTCCACTTACTTTCAGAAGTTAAGGCTCAATAGACCAAATCGTTTGATGCGATTGTTTTTCATGACCTAAATTGAGTGTCTGTTTACAGCTTGTTCTGTCAAGCCGATCAGGTTGTCCTGATAAGAGCATGGTTATCATTTTCTATTCCCTTACAGCTCTGACTTGATGCTTTTACCAACTCTGTACATCTGACAGATTGTGTATCACCTACTCGATGTTCTCACAGAGAAACATCATAAATCAACCCATAGGGGTACAAAAAAGCAAAAAGAAACAAACAGCAAAAACATCTTGTCTGCTAAGTAATGCCCCCGCAATAGCACTCCCATAATACTATTTCCGAGCAACACTCACATAAAAGATCCAAAGTTGTCTTGAATTACTCAGGCAGACGCATCGATTGCGGTTTCAATAAGGGACAAAAATATGGTGAAGCATGAATCACTTTCCCTGCGTGTGTTAACTCTGTATGAGGAGGAGATGTGAACATTTTAAATTGTGACAAATCTGTCTGCCTCTAGGGGGCATGTCATCCCCAAAAATGCTTTCAGACTTTCAGATCCCAGGCTGTATATAGTAGGCTATTTCTAGGTATTTCTGTCAGCTGAATGAGACCTGTAGTGCCACACGTACATTTGACTTTTAAAAAAACATATTCTTTGTTGTCTTAGATAAAAGAAAAACATATCTCCCTTGTCACTAACAAGTAGTTAGGATGTAGAAAGCTCAGTGTTTTGCCCCATCAGTGAGTTCATTTAATCATATTTGGATGGCACAGTTTTGTTGTTATGTTATGTTTGGTGTAATAGTCTGGTCAAATGAGAATGTGTGGCTGCTTTCTGTGGGGATTAACTCATTTGTCAGTGCAACTGTATTTGACTGACTCTTGATCATCTTATCATCCCATGCTGGAGTTAGTTTGCCCTCTGCTGGAAGCTCAAAGTTGCACACTGACTGGAGATCAAGCTTCCTTCTTTTCCAGTTTGTCAGCATCTTGACAGTTTTTTTCTCTTCTTACTTATAGGCTTTACAAGCCCCCCAGTCAGTTCTGTCTGTACATTCCACATTTCTGCTGACACCGTTTACAACTCAAAGTTTCTGGGCTGACGGGCACGGCCTGTTAAATTCTTGCATGATATGTGGTCAATTTGCATAGAAAAGAAATCATTAAGTCTGGCTGTGGATATCTAAGCTGCCCTCCCTTTTCAGAGAATAGAGCAAATTTGGAGAAAATGCAGACGTGGCTTCACTAAAATTCATTACGCCTGATTGGATATCATGATCTTGCCCCTGAGAATGAGAGAACTCTGACTTACAGAGACTTGCCAGCTGAATCTGCATGGATAGATTAATGGATAGTAACTGCAGCAACTTTGAATAGGTTACAGTTGAAGAATAAAAGTTCATTTTTCAAGTCAGTTTTTCAAGGGCCTTTACACTGTACAACTTCTATCAAATCTCTTGGATGGGGGGACATGCAATGGATGTTGTGTGCAGAATAAACTAATAGAGTAAAATTACAGTAAAGACAATAAAGATGACAAAACTAAAGATAAATCATATAAATAAACATATATGAGGAATATAATAGCAACTTCGGGTATCACCAAACAGACCTGAGCCACACAACCTCCTTTTCAACATTGAAACTTTGAAAGAGGACAGATTAAATAAACACATAAGAGTAAATCATAAGAGTAAAGTCCACCATTCACACAGGTAGGCGAAAAGAACAGACACACAGAGGGAGGGAGGGACAAAGGAAAGGCTGAATCCCCTGGAGGATGAAAGTCTAGGTCCAAACAGCTGAGGCCCCGACAGCTAGAGAGAGATCCCAGGATGGCTGATGGTCCAGCACAGAGAAACTTGAGTGAAAAGAGAGGCCACTGAAAAGAAACTAGGGAGAAGAAGCGAGAGAGATGTTATGGGGATTTTTCAAGAGTGACCCTTCAATAAGAAAGACTGGATTCAGAGCATCAAAGTTGAATTTATTATTCTTGTACAAGAAGGAGCATTTAACAGTGCAACACACAAAAGGGGTTACAGAGGAAACGGCTCCTCGAAGCACCTTGGCAGTTAGTTCTTATACATTCTCTAATGGGCTGTCTCGGACACCTCCCCATAGATACAGGTAACGTCATAATGTCTTTTTTAGTTCTTTGATCAGTAACCATGCAGGATGTTTCTTTTGTCCAAATAATTCCTCCCTAACCTGTCTCCAACCTTTGTGAATTACCTGAACTTCATTTATAGTTGAACTCAATCTCTCCCTGCCAGCCTCAGCAAAACAAAGAGGAAAATGGGAAATCATACCAGACGTGCAAAAAACAGGATACACACATTGTATGAATTAAAAACACCCGGACCCCAGTATAATCCTAATTTCTATAACAAGAGATATCTACTATTTTTTCCTCACAGAGATTTCAAAATCACAGGACATTACAACAATTATGGCATTTCAAGCTTTTAACCCCATTAAATCATCTAATAAACCACCACATGTCACTTATACTCAAGCATTTTTTTAGGAGTTAAAATTATGCTTTGGTAATTTATAATAAGAACGATGCAGCTTTAGCTGGGAGATGCACTGAGCACTGACTACTTTAGATTAGTGGTTGTTACCAGAACTTACCATGTGATATACTGTGCACTAAAACGTGCATGTTCTACCTGCAATTTTTAGTTGAGGTACATTACGGTGTCAATGACTGTTGCCCACGATTATCCTGCATTTAGCCTTTTGCTTTGTTTGTTGTCATATTGTAAGATGCTGCTGCTGCTGATGTGGTGGAGTGTTTCTGATGTTGTCTGTGCTGTGTCAAAAGTGCTCTGTGGAAACAAGGTTGTTACATCTACCTGTATGTTTGCTGTTTCTCCTATCTTGTAGTGGTTTAGGATACTGCACCTGTTTTAATACAACAAACTGCCATCAACAACCTTCCATCATTTCATCCATCATTTTTTATTCATAATTCAAAGTGCATTCTCCTTTCAAGATTTTTAAATGCATTTACATCAGATGGAAAGGTTACTCTGTATCATTTAATCATATTTAGACTTGGCCCAGATTGAATCAGTGGCATCCATTTGTATTTCCTATACCACAGGGCAGAAAATAAACTTCATATTTTGCCTCACAGTGACTTGTCTCATCTGTTGTGGTGGCTGCCTCTGGTGTTGCCCATTGTCTGACGTTTTCAAGGCCAGTACCTTTCTCCTGAGTCTAGACTTCCATCATTTGCATTTACTAAGAAACCCAGAGGCTGCTGACACCGCTCTCTGTTTCCAAGTTACGGATGGTATTGTTTCATTCTCTGCAGATATATCCACACTCCAGTAACTGTCTAAAATGTTCAGGCTCTCAGTTGCATGTCTGTGGGGTCATGTTGCGTGTTCTTAAACAAGTATATTTTGTGTGTTATCAGGGAACACAATCATAACTTTAATCTGTTTGATCAGGTAAGTTTTGAGTGAACCTTTATCAGAGCTGTTTGAAAGTGTGTGTCAAAGATTCACTGCCACCCTGAGCTGAATGTTAATGTTCCCTGGAGTAGAATTGTACAGACAAACTTTCACTCAAACGATTTGTATGCAGCAGGAATATGTACGGATGAAATGCCTTTCAAATGCATTCTGTATTCATCTAGTGAGCTTCTATGTTTCTGCATTGAACCATTGCACTTTGAATCAGCTGCTTAAAATGTTTGTATTGCTGCCCACAGCCACTATTAGCCGGAAGAAAATTACTTTCATTTTCCTGGTGTGTGCACACAAACTTAGTACGTGCACATCTCGGTATCATCTGTTTATTTCATCTGATGACCGCATTGAGAGTGATAATGCAGTGACGAACAATAGCACTTTGTTCAGTGAAATGAAATTCGGAGACAGAGAAACAAGCAGGGACACACGGCAGTAAGGCACAGGACCACTCAACAGCAGTCATTTGTCACCACTAACTGCTGTGCCTAGGGTTTGGCTCTCCGGGGAAGGTTTGCTGTAGATGAGAACTATGTTTATGAAAGCTGTCCAGGTTTTGCGGCTTCTGGTCACCCTGGTGCACCTAAAGTTCTTCATCCTGGACACAATCATGCTCTCACATTGCTCCCTTGGGTGCAAGGTTCATTCGTAACTGTCAGTGGTAACAGATGACCCCATAGAGCTCTGTCTAGAGTGAAGCCACTTGCATCTTGCTGATAAAAACACATCATTGCCCGATATGCACGTCT